>NC_054572.1:2927913-3217913 GCF_017654505.1 Polyodon spathula | reverse complement strand
GTACGTCCCCACGTGTTGCAACATTGTTAACATCCTGACAACTTTTTACACTTATAACTTTATAAAATGGCCACTCTAGTGCTGGGGTTTGAGATCTGTTCGCTACAGCAGTGCTTCCCAGCCTTTTCTCTGTTGCAGCACACCTTGATATAAATATATATATTTTTATTTTATTTTGTGGCACGCCACCTTATTTTCTCCGACTGAACTTGCCCTCTAATAAAAGTTTAAACCTCCTTAAAACAATTCAAGCCGCCTTCAAAATAATTTCTTAGTGGATTAAGCCATTTAAGTGAAAGCCGTTCAATGCGACAGGCTACAAGTAAGAGCAATAGTTATATTTTGCCTAGACACCTATATAATACAATTTTCATATAAGATTTTAAATGTTTCGAAATCTAATGGCCCGGCGTTTCAGATTATGAATTATAAATTGCAGACTGAAAAAAGCTAATTATATAACAGTCTTGCACTTCTCAGTGTAATGTTC
This sequence comes from Polyodon spathula, assembly GCF_017654505.1. Taxonomy (NCBI): domain Eukaryota; kingdom Metazoa; phylum Chordata; class Actinopteri; order Acipenseriformes; family Polyodontidae; genus Polyodon; species Polyodon spathula. The sequence goes on along the minus strand of NC_054572.1, from coordinate 3,217,423 downwards.
GTATTTTAGAACAAAAGAAATTACCATTTAAAGTTTCAACTGTTTATTATTAATTCAGTAAAGAAGAAGGGAATGTAACAACTGCCAAAAACTTCAATACTTATAAAAAAACAAGCTAGAACTGGTGAAAACAGTAAAACTAATAACAAGGATTCACTAGTAAAACCAGTTAGAACTGGAAACAATAAGATTAATAATGAGGATTCACTAGTGAAACCAGTCAGAACTTTTTAGATGAAATGGTGTCGTGTTTGGCTTGGGGTTGTCTTGCAAATGACGCTATCGAGGTGCAGAAGATTCACTTTACCCAAAGCATTTTCATCACTTCATGTAAAAGTGAGACTGAATTATTCTCCTGGGAAAATATACATAATATAAATAAATAAATAAATAAATAAATAATTGCTATAATAAATGATTTGAAAGTCAATTATAGTTCTCAAAAGTATTTTTGACAGCAATTAGTGTTTTAATAATCACTTTTACTAAAAACTAGTAGTACGCACTGGAACCACACATCTCTACATTTTGGAAGGGGTTTACACTAGCAGTGGAGCGGAGCGAGAGTGGAGCTGGCTGCAGAATTAGAAGCACTGGAGCGCAGCGGAACGGGGAAATTAAAGCCTTGGAGCGAGCGGTTTCAAAGAGGAAGAGAGCGAGGGGCGACGTTTATGAGCGCTCCACTCTGCTCACAGGCTCAGCTACTTATTCTTTAAAGCTGTAGCAGCACTGAGACTTTTAAAACATCTAAGTAACACTGTGCAAAAGTGAGGCACATAGACCAGTGGTGCACACATCCAGGAATCTACAGTCCCCTGCGTTTTATAGGCACCGTTGAATAATTCACTGATTACGACCTGGGATAAGGCTAAATGGGTTGCATTTGTAAGGGTAAAAAGTCCATGTGTAGCTACATGCCAGGTAAATGAGAAATGCTACATTATCCAGACAAATAATTCCTCTTCAATCCAGGGGGTACATACTGTATAGAAATATGCTAGTCTTGGCATGTAATAATGATGTCCAATTAAACGTATAGCAACCTGAAAATGTCCTCATTTCCATACTGAATTACATTTAAAACTTTTTAGTTTGAAATGAATAAACAGGTATCATTGTATTAAGGAGACTAACATGCTCAGTGGGTTGTAATTAGTTAGAGCACAAAGCAAGCTCTCTAATTCCTTTCCTTCCTTTCAATGGAAGACAACAGATGGTAACCTAGCAAACCTACTAGCTGCATGCAGTTACAGAGGGTTCTGTTTTTAAACAAGGGGTCTCTTGAAGGCCAGGCTTTGAGAAGCATCACTGAATATCATTATTCCACATCGTTAGAAGCCGATGGGGTTTTTGTTTTGTTTTCTGTGTTCGTTTCATGCAACAACAACACATCTTTGGAGTAGGTGCCATTTTGCCAGTAGTAATTTTCCAAATAAGTTTGACATCTTCCTGCCATCTAAATGAAAAGTGGTAAGAGAACAGTAAACTAGAAAAAAGACCGACTTCTGTTGTTACCCTGAGCTGGAACATGAAGTAACTTGGTATAAAACAGACACCTAATCTGTCAACCGTAGCACCTCCGAAATATCGCTATAAATATAATTAAATCCCCAATGAACATAGCCCATTGTGAGTTGGCCCCATTTTAGGATGGTCCTATCTTCGCAGGTCCAAGAGGCCTTCCATTTAAGATTGTACACATTTCTTATTAATCTCATTAATTTAAGACGGAACAATGAGAGCTGAAAGGGTGCCGATGAATGCAGCTGTAAGCATGATCATTCACCAGGTCCACATAAAACCCAGGTACAGATTGGAAATCCATTCACTTTGTCGGTAAAAATCTTCCATCACTTCTCAAGCTGCTGTTTCAAAGTACTCTCAAAAAACCAGAGGGACCAGGATTTGCATTGGCCCCAAAGCCATTTCAAAAGAAAACACAACTATCCTGCATCACTTGCTTAAACATCAGCCATGTCAACTCCCGTGTTTGCACAAAGATCACACAGTCAACTCTGGTGTTTGCACACAGCTCTCAGACTTGTCCGACTACTGCGAATAAACAAGTCTGACTCTTTCCTGAACTCCCACTGCATTAGTGAGGACGACATATGAACTGCAAACCACCCGCCACCTTTATGAGGTCTACATTCATGAATAGAAGAGACAGAAACTCTTCAGTGTTGTGTTGTCAGCTTCCAGACTGGTAGGCAATTTGCAGGGGCGTTTCTTCCTCTTAATGGTAAGGATAGGGCCACAACGGTAAGCATTAGCATGGTGCATACCTTTGATTTGTCTTTATAAGTGTCGACTCACATGCATCGGTCCAGAGCTGCTGCTTACCTGCCGTTGTTACGCATCAAAAAATCCCAAATACACAATCAATTTGAATAATTGCATAAAAATGCATGTAGCAATTTTGCTACACAGCTTGTCAGAATACAATGTTTTCAGTTACTAAGAAACTGCACAATAACCCGCCCTACCAAACGTTATCCGATCTCTGGCTAGCCCTGTTGTCTTTGCAGCCAATCACAGTAAGAATAAGAAAAATTCTAAGCTAATCAGGTTGAAGCGTAAACACCCCAGTGTAGCAACAAATCCAACTGGAACCATCGTCAGAGGTAACCGGCAAAGGTGCCTATAATAGTAAACAAATTGTTTTATAATTTATTAATGCATGTCATTATTTTTTTATCTATATAGCTTTATACTGAAGTTTTAACATTCTCTGAGTTTAAGAATGTAATGCTAAAATAGAAGTTCTGTTTTGTGCTTACCTTCATATATATGATCAGTTTCTGTGCTTATCTTCCAAGTCATATCGGCTGTAGTCAATAAAGTGAATAAAAACAGCTGCTGTCTCTGATTTTATTTTAATACAGAGTTTTTGTACAGTAATTTAAAGTAACACTGAAGTTAAAATGGAAGGCTCTTTTTTATTTAATGCCTACCCCATTACAATTAATGACTGTCCAGTATCTATCGAGCTTACTCATGATTTCAAGGTAATGTTGCATTTTACCCCCTGAAAATATATTTTACTCTCTCATTACCCCCAGACCACACTGACTTCATAACAGCATACAACCTGACAGTTAATGAAAAAGAAAGAAAGAAATACAAATTCCAAACAATAAACAGGACTGAGAGATATGTTGTTTACTGAGTGATAATACAAGATTACTGAATCAGGAAATAACAATACATTTAAAAAGGCAAACATTTCAAACTTCACAGCAGCACCTGCATGGAAGTGCTCTGAGAGACTGGTTAAAGGAAAATGTAAAATTCATCAATTTCCCTAAATTCCCAAGACACACACAGCAGAGCATGATATAGATTGTGGAGCGTGGCATATTCCATCTCTGGCACTTTGGTCAGCTGTTCAGATCCATTATCAGTTAATGGTGAAAACGCTGCTTCATTCACACAGCAGCAGCTGTTGTTGGAAGCTTTTTTTGACATTCTTGCATCAGAAAGCTGTCTATACTTGAAATGAATTGAAATGGTTTCCACTACACCTCGAATTATTGAAGAGTTATTTAAAGTGTGGTGACGCACAGTAAGAGGGGCGAGGAGTGGGGTTAGGGACAGTTTGAAGTTTCGTGGGTTCATGAAATGCCATTAATTCCCATGGTCCAGTGGAATCACCTGTTCGGCTATTATTAAAACATATGCCTTTCAACCAGAATGTACTGGTTTTAATTGGTTGTGAATAGGATGGCTGCGGGGGTGACATCAGGCCAGGGAAATGAAACCAAAACAAGTAATGGTGGGGCGAAACTGAGACGCTACGACACTAAGCGTTTATTAAATAATAGAAAATAAACAGGTTTACAAAAGAAAAGACACTTTCAAACATAGAGGCACGTTGGCCAAATCAACAGACAAACTAACAGTAGACAAAACAAACAAACAAGTGTCATTCAGTTCCTCCAGCAGGTTTAGCAATTGTTTCTATCTCTCGTTTTACTACTAACTCTCTCCCGTTCTTTCGCCCTGAACACACAACCCAGAGTGAGTGAAGCATTCACCCTTTTATGCAGCTGTACTTAGACTGGCTTGCTAATCAATCATTTCATTGGAATACCGGTACATCTGCACGTGAATTACTTTGTGCATTTCCCATGCTTCCATACAAATACCAACATGCATGTGCAATCCTTGTGTCGAAATATAAATATACACTTTATAACACTCAGGCTAAATAACCCCACATTATATCTCATGCACCAATACATATACACCAACATTAATACACCACACGCAACATATTAACAGAAAATACACACGGGGCGGGGCACACTGTCACAAAACTGTCTCATTTTCGTATAAAAAAAAGTTTTGGGTAAATGTACAGACATTTAAAAAACAGTAGCTTAGCGTTACACACTACTAATTTTACATCATTTTGTTTTTCACATTGTAGAGCTGCATATGGTTATATCTGGAAACGTAATATAATCACAAGATGTACATCAAATTCAGGTCATTTTTAATTAGTTGTTTATTCTTGAGGAGTGATCTGTGCAGTAAAACCTGTTCTTTTCAAGGGATTATTTTTTAATTCTCTAATTAGTTTTTAATTAAAACACACAGTGGAATTAAATGTAATTAAAAAAAAACATAGATACTTGTATGAAACTTTAGAACCCCCTAATTTCACAACACCATATTCATTTCTATTCATTTATTTAGTTGATTCAAGACCTGAAGCTCTATGCGTAAGGCTATGGAATGAAAACACTAAAGTTCCTTTATTAAGTTCCATGAGAGATTGGAACCAGGACAGAGGAGCGACGGGCTTTACTAGATGTATATGGGAACTGGGCCCACTGCTTCACCTCTGAACACAGGTGAGCATAGTTTTACTATTATATTTATATGTATTTTTACAATTGTGGAGGCCATACTGTTTCTTTTCACATTGAAGTAAATACGTATTCAAATAAGAATGAATCCAAACCAATAAATTGAGCCCACATGCCCGCCCCCTTTCAGTGCAACCGAACAAACCCCAGGGGTTAAACGGAGGTACACTTCAACTGGAACAGACGATTATTGATGGGATGAAGCTGATGATGTATTAACTGTAGAATATGGAAGTGAATGAAAAGTATATACCCGTGCATAATAAATACTTCTTATTTACGACGTCACAAGTTCCATGACAAGTGACAGTGAATCCAGTTGAATTTGTCACCAGGTGTCTGTATGAAATACCAAAGTGAGTCATGATCAGGCACAGTGTTACGCACGATATGAATAATTGTTTGATGTATCCATACTGTATGTTAAATTAGATACACTGAAGTAAGATTTACTGCAGAAAATTGAGTAAAGATAATGTAGGTCAGGGGGGGAGTGTGAAGGAGGGATTAATGATGGCTGAAGAGCACTGCACCCTCAGCTCTCCAGAATAATAGAACAAGCAGACAGCTCATCAAACCAACTAACAAACAAACAACAGACAGCGCTGTAACTGAATCATTGTTAATCGAAAAATAAAATGATATCTCAGAAGAGTGCAAATAATTACCATAGCAACCAACAAATAGCTCAGGAGACTCTTACACCACTTAAAGCTTATAAAGGAGTACACCATCTAATATAAAAAAATAGTGTAGATAAATAAAACTAACGAAACACGGCCTTCTGTTCACAGGTGGAAATGCACACGGGCAGTGCAGCGAGAACTAAAGAAGCTTTGTTTTAAATGTGAGGGGGAATCTCAAGAGATATGAAAGTGATGAGGAGAAAACAGGATGTCTTAATGTTTCAATGCAGCGCATGGTGCTCTCAGTCCCTGATGCATTTATCATGTTAGATTGTCAAGAACAAACAGCAGCTCTCCTACAAGCCCCCAAGCAGCTCCGTGGAAGAATATACAGTTTAACATCAAGCCCTCCCAAAGCACTTCAAAACACCACAACTCACTACATGCTGATTTGGTGACCCTTCACATCAGGTGTCTCTAAGAGCATTGTATAACACTGCAGTAACACAGGCATTACATTCATGGCTGTGCAGTTACAATGCTTCATTACAAAATACAACATGTTGACAGTTGCTCAGGTCTTTTGTCATTCCACTGTTTTGACACACGTGTGGTGTATTTACAGAGTAATGACTATATAACCACACGTGTAATTACAGTGTAACTACAATATAATTAGAAATACGGTGTGTGTACAGGTCCAAGACAAAGCCTCTACTAAACAGCTGATTCGTTAGCCAGGGGTACTGAGGCACATCAAGGAATATCAGAGCCTCTTTCTGGATGTGCTCTGGGTTTGTTACTGGTTACAGATGAGAAATTGGGAATTATGTTGTATAGACACAGGTTTGCACTCTGCAGCAACATGTGAACTGCTTTCAATGCTACACAACTAGAACTGATTAAAGTGCAGTTCTCTAACACTGGCAATTCATCTGCAGGCAGGAGCACTCGTGTCTTTTTGTTATTTTAATTTATCTGCAGACAGGAGCACTCATGTCTTTTTGTTATTTTAATTTATCTGCAGACAGGAGCACTCATGTTTTTTGTTATTTTAATTCCTCTGCAGGCAGGGGCACTCATGTATTTTTGTTATTTTAATTCCTCTGCAGGCAGGAGCACTCATGTCTTTTTGTTATTTTAATTTATCTGCAGACAGGAGCACTCTTGTTTTTGTTATTTTAATTTATCTGCAGGCAGGAGCACTTGTGTTTTTTACTATTTTACTTCCTCTGCAGGCAGGAGCACTCATGTGTTTGTTATTTAAATGTAATTTAATTTTATGTTATTGCTAAATACTACAAAAAAAAACTGAAGAATAGCAAGCATTTGGAGCAGTTGTCAAGCTGCTGTCTATATTTTGCCCACTTCACTGCACTGTGCATCTGAGAGGCTGGGCCCTTTCTGGAGTTGAGAGCCCATTTCCACTAGGGTAGGGATGAGTGTGGATAGCTGAGGGCAGGAGGGGTTCTCTCTCACCGATTCTAAATCACTCCGAGATGCAGAGTGAGCCAGCACACCTGTTCTAAATCATTCCGAGATGCACAGTGAACTGGCACACCTGTTCTAAATCATTCCGAGATGCAGAGTGATCTGGAACACCGGTTCTAAATCACTCAGAGATGCAGAGTGAACTGGCACACTGGTTCTAAATCACTCCGAGATGCAGAGTGAACTGGCACACCGGTTCTAAATCACTCCGAGATGCAGAGTGAACTGGCACACCGGTTCTGCCTTTTCCATATTCCCTCCTGGCCTCACAGGCTTTACAGGGCAAAACTTTCCTGCAGCTCTCAGGTTTACCATGGTATATTGCATAGGATTTTTGATTTAAACCTGTGCTTATACAATACTGTAGTGCTTTTCCATGTTTTTTTCCAAATGATTTGCCAAGCGTGTGTATGCTTTCTCATGCTTCACTGATAATGCTTTTAACACAGTTTACCACAGGGCTCCAACTCAAATCTTGAGTGTCCCCCCACGTTGTGCCTCTCTGGAGGAGTGGTGGGTCCTTCACTGTGGAGCTGTACAGCTACACCTAGTCCCAGTGTGTGCCTGGTCAGCATTATAATGAACTCAGTGTCACTATATAACACACACCCTGTTTGCAATGGTCATGACTAAGTTGCTTCGGGTCACATCTTTTTCTATAATACACTGGATTTCGTCTATCATACAAATGGTAGCAGATCTCAAAGACGTAGGGTACAGTTAACGTATTGTGTGCAAAGAAACCTTATTTATTCTTTGCCATGAATACATTTGGCCACCAAAATCAGGATTGAATTTAAATAAGAGGTTATTGCCAGGATAGCTCGTGAGTAACATCAGACCAGGAAATACAAACAACAATACTGCGGATGAAGCACTGGTGTGTGTATTTATTATTAAAACAAAACATTGAAACAAAACAAAACACCAAACAAAATGTCCCGATGGCCAAAATAAACCAACACAAGGACAGAACAAAAACCAGTAGCGTGCTGGTGTACAACCAGCACAAGGAGCAATTGTTAATATTTATCTTTCTCTTCAGTTCAGTTTGACTTCTGAACAATCCCTAACCCCAAGTGAGCAATCCGTGACTCAATCCGTGACTCTTATCAACTGTCCCTGGGCTCGATTGCTTGTTAATCAGGCCCAGGCACGCTCTGCACGTGAGCTGCTTCGGTAGGGAAAGCCATCAACCTAAAACACCCGTGCACAAATACCTCAAACTTAAACCCTAATAAAACCACACCCGTGCACCCATGCACACATGCACTGAAATCATAGAACAGAAAAATACAAAGTACATACAGGGGGTGTATCCCTCCACAGAGGTGCATAAAAACATTTTTAAAAGGATGAAAATTAAATCATAATTACCTATTCTTTTGTGCAGATCCCTAATTACAAATTTGCTCCACAAATGATTTTTAAAAAGCATAACAATAGCTTTCCTTTTTTAAAAATAGTTTTGTTGCTGTTCTTTCTAAAAGAGTTTTTTTCCCCTGGCAGGACATAATAGTGATGCAAAAGTAGAGATCCGCACACAAAGAAATACAATGATATGTTGTTCAAGTTAATTCATACTTATCAATTACAAACAGAGAACAAAACTAATCGACTCACAAAAAGCCGCCCTCAGAGTTTAAAAGAAAGCAAACAATCACCACTCTTAATATAGTTGTCTACATGACTGGATACTGGTGTGTCCAATTAACAATCAAATCATTTCAGGAAAAACATAATTGATCACAACAATGATTTAAAACGTCAGAGTATTATATCTTTCAAATCAATCATCCCAAAAAAGGAAGTTCAATCAAACTCTTCATTCATACCATTCGGTGTCATTGTATTTAGGGTTTGTATCCAGAAAGATTCCCGTTGTTTCTTATTAATATCACCACCTCTTCTACATACTAATGCGTCTTCAATACCCACACATCTTAAGGAATGCATACTGTGTTTAAAGTCGTCAAAATGTTTAGCGGCCATTGATTTTTGATCTGCACGTCGTATTGAGCTTTTGTGCTCGCTAAGACGAACTTTCAACTGGCGAGACGTTTTATCCACACACCCATTACCACGTGGGCATGATAATAAATAAACAGCATGCATGCCGTTACGTGTGATGCCATTTGGAATTGAAAATATTTTTCCAGGAGTTGGACGTGCAAGTGTTGTTGTTTGCAATATATTACCGCACAAAGCACTCTGACATGGAAAACAGCCAGGGGAATAGGAATGAAGGAATCTGGAGGAGCACAATCACCCGCGCGTGCCGAAGAGTCTCTCAAGTCACACCTCTTTTACAAAAAGAGGGGATTTCGAAAGAGAGCTGCCAAAGAGTTATCCGTTTGCCAATGTTTGCTAACAGTAGAGCGTATATCTTTACTGAGTAGACCAAATGCAGACAAAAAAACCCACAGAAAATGTTTTCTTTTTTTTTTGGTTTTTGGTTCTAAGAGAATAATTTATGTCCTCTTTTTATACTGTCAGTAAAGCTGATTGTAACCATTTTTCAGGATAACCACGATCACAAAATCTTTGTCTCATCTCATTGGCATTCCTTTCAAAATCCTCTTCCATGTCACAGATTCTCCGCACACAATATAATTGATTTAACAGCAACCCTGTTTTGAGTGGCACCGGATGACAGCTTTAGCAAGCACTGATGTGTTTCTATCTGTAGGTTTCTTGAGCAAGGAAGTACATATTTTACCATCCTCTTTAAATAAAGTTACATACAAATAATTAACAGCTGTCTTACCCTTTGTTACAGTAAATGTTAAACTCTCAATACAACTATTAAGAAACTCCACAAAATAATCCAAATTTGTTTCTGTGCCACTCCAAATGAGGATAATGTCATTTATATAGAGTCCCCAAAATAATACCACATTTTTAAATGGGTTGTTGTTCCATACATAGTCATTTTCAAACTTGACCATAAACAAGTTTGCATTATTAAGTGCCATAGTTGACCCTTGAATTTGCAATAGTAATTCTGTTCAAATAGAAAATCATTTTTTTCATCATATCAGTTTGGCAAGTTGCATCAAATAATCACTCAATGGATCATCCCTCTCTCTCTTAGATAAAAAAAAATCTTGTAATGCTTTAAGCTCATTTGGAAAAGTCATATACAAGCTTGAGAGGTAATAGTGAGAAAGTGACATTAATCATTGCCAGGGCTTAGGGATTACTGACATGAATGTTCCTCTTAATTTTTAATTCAAATGATGTTAACTGTCTTCAGACGTAGACAAGATGAATGCCTTCAGCTGTAAGCACACACCACAAGACACTGAATACTAACTGAAACACAGAAAGAGTTCACAGCAATTACTCAATCCAGGGTGTCAGCTTCCCTTCCCTTCCTTATGACTACAAAGCAAGCCACAGTGACAGCTTCTGACGCCTTTTATAATTAACATTCAATGTGTGTGAAGACTTGCTCGTCAAGGGCAATCACACTGGTTAAAATGCTGTGTTCGACATGTTCAATAATGTATTAAATATTATTTGCAAGAGTTCTTGTTGACTTTACCCTAAGGTAAGCGAGTGTGTTGAAAGAAAACTGCTTCTGAGAAATTGTTAACAACTGTATCCAGATGCGATCTTTGTCATTAAAACAGTTCTTTGTATTTTCTTCTCTCTTTATTCTCTGTATTTGTTGTATTCTTTGTGTTTTGTTTAATGTCAGGCTGCAAATGCATGGCTTTTAAACTGCACTTCAATAATAAAGAAATAAAGGAAGCCGTCCACAGTTTAGGCTCATGATTCCAGGAGCATGGAGCTGTGCCAGACTCTATTTACACACAACACAATGCGGAATGCCAGACTGCTCCAAAGGCCAGACTGTTTCACAGTTTTAAAATTAAGTTACAAATAAAATAGGCCTGGCTTTTGCAGCCTATGATGTTATCCAGGTGAACTTCAAGTGGTGGTTTAGAGGCACTTCTCCTCAGAGCTGCAGTACAATTACACAGAGTGCTGCTCAGGAAAAGGGGCAATAATCGAGGCTTGTGCTGCAGCCATTCATTTGAACCAGCACTAATGGATCTCAGGATCAAAGGGGAAAGAGAAGGATTAATTTGTGCACTGTAGTGCAGAGGATGCTTTGTTCATCTGCAACGGGCAGTGTGGTGTGATTGCACTGCCATTACAGTTTCTGACTCAGTCAGTGAGATGAGGTTAAAGGTTCTATAACCACCCCGGCAGATGGGCCTGGTTCTTTTGCATAGTGGTTAAGATGCTCATCTGTGGTGGTGCCGGTTTGTGCCCATCCTCTGCCCTCTTCCATGCTCTTTTTAGTCCAGACCATGTGAAAATAGGAAAAACAAGAGCCTATAAAAACAGACAAAGAAACTATTAACCCTGGAGGCTGACGGGGCAACTAGAAAAAAAACAGGTCCAAACAAGTTACACAGTTCCCAAAAGAGAGACTTTGCACATCCGAGTACCTTCACTCACCCACAGGAGTCAGTAGTACCTGTAGCAGAGGTACAATATGTCACTTAGTGTCGTTTTTGATAGTGGGGCTTAAGGGGAGTGATTAATGATTCTTATATAAGCTTACTGAGATCCAGTGTGTGCTAAAAAAAAAAAAAATTTAGGTTTCATTTTGTTTGTCAGGTTTTTTCAGTTGTCACATACATACAAATACTCAGCCACACACACAAAGTGAAATTGAACATACTGGCACTTGGTTTCAGAACAAAGGAGAGCGATCTCTAATCTGAAATGAGGTCTGGGTGCTACAGAGATTGCAGAAATGGTTTGCCTGCTCTATTATAGCACTGCAGGCTGTGCAGCACTACCGTGGAGGAGACTTTCTTCAATACCCCTCAGCTTTACTTGTGCCAGTCTTATTGAAAATAATTTTTTAAAAAAAGACAGAAACCCAGACTACAGTAAAAGATGAAAAATCCCTGTGTTCGATTATTAAGTAATGTTTAACCAGGCAAGTTCTCCTGTGAGAGGCAGATCTGTGAATTTCTCCTGTGAGATTCGTATCTGTGAAGTTCTCCTGTGAGAGGCGTGTCTGTGTTCTAAAAGTCAGCCGGCAGGCTGGTCATGCAGGATTTATAAACAAATGCATATTTAATAAAGAGCTGAAACCACATGAGAAACAGAAAAAAAGAATATAAATTAGGAAGCAGTCTGAATAGACTGCATATTGGTTTAGCATGCTTAAAGTGTTAGTGAGCAGAGCTGAAGATTTAACCACAAAACACATTGCCAGCTGCGTCTGGCTACTGCAGTGTCTGTCCTGGAGATAACTGCATGCGCTGTGAAGCTGACATGAATTCTTCACAATCGGTTGAATAGCCCGATATCAGTATATAATTAAAATATAAAGTGTGACGTCGAGATCACAAATTATCTCATGATCTCCAAATAACGGTTTAAAATGACAAGATCATGAGGTCATTTATCGACATAACGGTTTAAAATGTCAAGATCATGAGGCATTTATCTTGTGATCTCGACATAACAGTTTAAAAAGTCGAGATCGTGAGGTTATTTATCGTGTGATCTCGACATCAAAACCCATTTCTATGTATTGTTTTGCTTTGTTTGTCCACTGCCCACTGGATTTAAGGATATGTGAATAAAGAGATCAAAACAATCCCTACAATGTTTTAAAAGCTACTGAAAGCATGGATAAAAAGCAGTTCTGGGGGGTCACCAATGCAGTAGATACCTCTACAAAGATTCACTGGATAAACCCATGACTTCCAGGTTTATAAAATATGTTTATTTGCACTGACACAGAATAAGGATGCATATGGGTTTTTTTCAGACAGACAAAGTATTCAATCAGGGTTTGTTGTCATTTTGTTTTCTCATTCCTCCTCCCCTCCTTCACCCCTGCACCACACTATCTGAAGAACATCCTGCCTGTATTTTTACGAAAGCTAATTGCCAGCACCTTAATGCTCTGGGACGGGGGGTGAGACCTTATACCCAAACCATGTTTATCTTTGTCATATAATTTCTAATGTCTGACTGTTTATTTAAATATCTAATCATTGTTTGAATTCTGTGTTGATAAGCTTGGAGATTGCAATTTAAAGCAGAATGCAGATAAAGGTTTGTTTATTCTAACTTCCCCCTTGGCTGACTGCAAAAGCTCCCAGCTTCAGGCTTTTAAAAACAAAACATCTAACTGTGGCTAGAACTTTTAACCCTAATGAAATGAAAGCGCTATACTTAGATATTGAGAGGTGTCTTTCTGCTGGGGCAACGGGTCAAATGGCAACAGACATCAGATGAAAGTTTTTGAAAATAAATTAAGTCTGGTTTTGCAAACTATGATTGGCGTTAATCTTGGACTGTAAGTCAATCCATGATTAGTGCCAATAAGGGTCTGTGAAACCAGCCTTTAGTGTTCAGGAAAAAAGACTAGCTCTTGGATTTCCTTTGGTTATAGAGGGGAATTAGTTTGCCGGCCACATAGCAAACAATTTAATCAACAGGTTTGATCTCTGACATTGGGAGCCAAGCATAGTAAATGAAATGCATTGATACCAGTAAATCTGATCAGCAGATTATCAGAACAGAAGAATGCATGTATTTCACCCAGGGTTTTGTCTACTGGGTGTTTTGTGATTCCAAACCAGTGTTTCAAAATCATCATGTGATCTGGATTTCTTTATATGCATCTTATTATTATTTATTATTAATATTACTAGTTTTGGCAGATGTCTGTATCCAAGGTGACTAACAGGTGTTACAGGGCAATATAAGGTTACTTATTGGGATGTAATGGAACAGTTCAAAAGGTACCAGCAATGTCTGAATGTTATGTGTCGACCCCTAGAACGGCTTCTCATGTCTGACAGGGGGAAATGCTTTTCAATATACAGTTGTAGTCAAAAGTTTATATACCCCAATGAAAATGCATAATTTCTAGAAAGAAAATTATTATTTTGAAGTGTGGGGGTGGGGGGGGAGTAAGACTGACTGATATGAAACATACCATTAAAGAAACAATATTTTGGCATTTTTAAAAAAGGGGTGGGGGGTGGAATGCAAAACTGCTCCAGTTTATTCAAATTCCGAGGACTTGTGCACAGCCTTCTTCAACTCATACCAAAGATTCTCAATCGGATTTAGATCGGGACTTTGACCGGGCCATTCCAGAACCTTGATATTATTCTTCTTTAACCATTATGAAGTAGATTTTGATGTGTGCTTTGGATCATTGTCGTGAATGTCCAGTTGCGCTTTAAACCAAGTTTTGCAGCGGAAGGTTTCAGATGATTGGCCAGTAACTTTTGGTGTGCTATGGAATCCATTTTACCATGTATTGGAACTAAATTTCCTATGCCATTAGCGGAAAAACAGCCCCTTAGAAGGATATTACCACCTTCATGCTTAACAGTAGGTATGGTGTTCTTTTTTACGCATAACGACTATCAGAGTGATAAAATAGCTCGATTTTTGTTTCATCACTCCACAAAACCTTTGACCAGAACTCACATCCATCACTCAAATGCAGTTTTGCAAACTTTAAGTGATTGTCCTTGTGACGTTTTCCTAAGAGCGACTTTTTCCTTGGCCTGCGACCATTGAGACCTTCACCATGCAATACTCGGTACCTGTGGTTGAAATGGAAACCCCAGTGCCAGTTGCAGCCAGTTCACTTTGAATATCTTTGGCAGTCAATCTCAGATTGTTATTAACCTTCCTCACAATTCTTCTATTTGTTCTTGGTGAAAGAACCTTCTTTCTTCCAGACCGAGGGAGCGTTGTGACAGTACCATGAGTCTTGTACTTCTTGATAATAGAAACAATAGTTGAAATTGGCATACTCAGATGCTTGGCAATCTTCTTGTACTTTTTTTTTTACTCATCCACAAAAGCAAAACTGTGTTTTCATGAAATTTCTACAAATTATAAATTTCCATTGGGGTATGTAAACTTTTGATTACAACTATATGGGAGCCTTTTCTGAATGAATGAATTTCTCAGTCTCATTTGAAACTACAATGATTATTAATGTACCACTGTCTTGTTGTTTGTTTTGTGTATTTATCATGTAGTGTGTTTATTTATCTCTCTTTTGTAAGCATCTCATGTGCCTTTGGCTAAACGGAAACAGTTATAAAAGAACATGTTCTCCCAGTATGCACGCTGCCCATAGGCTCATACTCTGCACTTCTGTGCTTTCATCCGGGGAATTATACACTCAAATGAACTAACTCAAGGACTAACCAGCGCATTCTGAAAAGTCATTTTGTTTTTTGTTCTGTATTCTATTTCATATTGGAGACCTTGACTTTTTTTTTGTTGTTGTTTTTTTTATAATTATTATTATTTATTTGAATGCAACCTTTGCCGATGCAAATATCCGACACAAAAAAATCAAGCGCAAATTATATTGTCTTTAAATGTAAAAATTCAGTTAATTGAGTTTATTGTTATCTGAAAACTAGTTAAAGGGTTCAGTCTTGGCATAGATGTGTTTTGCTTTTATCAGTATTATTATTATTAGACAGCATTAGTTTAATGCAACGCCTGGGTGTCATGTCAGAAATGCCCCAGGGTGAATTATCCTACAGTAAATGCTATTAAAATGCAAATATGCTGAAAAAGAAAGTCCACTGCTTTATATAAGACTATAGCTGAGAGTATGCTGGTGTCTATTTGAATGAACTAACAGAAGAACGAATTGCCAACAGCCTAAAGCTCATGAATACAGCCCCCTGCTCTATCTCTTTCACTGTATTGTATGGTAACACTCAGCAGTGTGTCTCTACACTGTAATAACATTGTATTTTCAGGTGTGGTTATGTAGTTATTATATTGTATATACAGGGCCTCATTTGTAAATACAGTTTAATCACTGTGTAATAAACATGCTGTTCCAATGTAACTACACAGCAGTATGTTAAATAGTATGTTATTACAGTGTAATTAGAGACTATTAATGCCAAGTGTTTTTCATGGTGACACTTTATTATTATTATTATTATTATTATTATTATTATTATTATTATTATTATTATTATTATTATTATTATTTCAACAGTGTCTTCTTAAACCCCCACTTAGCACAGACCCTGCAGGTAAGTCATTGTCCTTCAGCCTCCCAACCTACACTTGCCTCATGTAAATGTTTTGCAAACCCATTTGTGACAGCGCTTGCCCTTCAGCTCAATGCAATACGACAGTGGATTATTAAAGAGCTCATAATAGAGACAAAGAAGAAGCAGACACAGCTATCGGCATTAACAAGCTTATATTTAGAAAAGAATTAGAAGGTCCTTTCATTTATGCTGCCAAAGGCAAAAAAAATAATAGAACGACGGGGAAATGGAAGTAAGGGTGCGTATTGATCCCCTTCAGTAGAGTAACCCCCGTGCACACATACAGTGGAGCGGGTGTGTAGAGTTACTCAAACACATACTCATCCTCTGCAGTAGAGTAACCCCTGTGCACACATACAGTGGAGCGGGTGTGTAGAGTTACTCAAACACATACTGATCCCCTGTAGTAGAGTAACCCCCGTGCACACATACAGTGGAGCAGGTGTGTAGAGTTACTCAAACACATACTGATCCCCTGCAGTAGAGTAACCCCCGTGCACACATACAGTGGAGCGGGTGTGTAGAGTTACTCAAACACATACTGATCCTCTGCAGTAGAGTAACCCCCGTGCACACATACAGTGGAGCGGGTGTGTAGAGTTACTCAAACACATACTGATCCCCTGTAGTAGAGTAACTCCTGTAAAGCCAGCTTATGTCCAGCTAAGAATAATATAGAATCTTTGTTGGGGATTTACATTATCCTTTTGGATGAGTTTGAATAAGTATATGTGCCAGTTTAGGAAACTCAGTTGCTGCTGTTATCCTGTGCTTGATACCGGTGTATTGCTCATTCTAGTCGGGACTGCTATTTCCTCTGATATCAGTTCTGCAGCAGAGGGACAGTTACAGCAGTCCTAGCTATGGCAATGTACTATCCTAAGAAGGGATTCCCAATACCCTGTACCGTGTATATCGACTGCTAATAATATATCTTCCACTTGTCTAACTCAACACTATAGCTCAAAGATATACAAATGCAGCATTTTTGCACCTTTCCCATGCTTTTCCCATGGATATACTTAGTGCACCCTGGTGTGCCATGCTTTTAATACACATTACCATGACTCTCTGTGCATTACAGTGCTTAACTATGCTTTATCATGCTGTCAGTGTGCTTTATCACACTTTGTGATGCTTTTACTAGGAGAAACCTTTATAGTGCAAATGACCGTTAGCTAGGACCTTTTGCAAATGCAGTGCCACACGTTATAGAGCTTATTGTTCTGTCTGTCCTATTTCATTTTGATAAGGCTGCCACTGCATTGAAGCGTACCTTGATCCTTCACAATGAGGATGAGAAGATGTGGCATCCAGTGATGGCGTTGCAGTAAACATTTCCTTATCATTTTAGCCAGTTTAAGAACAGGCCTGTCACCCCACCAAACCTTTGGCGATTTCTAATATTTACGAAGATGCTGAATCTGAGCCGTAGAATACAGATGGATCATTTCCCAGTGCAGTAACTAGTCACACTTCTTATAATATCAGTCACATAAGCACCAGCGCCAGTACAGTGTGCAGAGATAAAGGTTCTAACATGTGCACCTAGCATGTACTAATCTTTGTGATCCATGTAATTGCATCTTAAATTGGTTGGTTTATAAAGATGTTATTCTACTTGTGGCACTTTCATCCTCCGTTTAAACTGCTTCGATGATGAGACTCCCCAAATCCCACAGAGGCACGAACACAAGATCATAAATACAAAATCAACGAAATGTAACGAGAACTGCAGTGCATGTGCAATGAGAGCGCCTTGTGTATGAAGAATCAGGTACAGGGTGCAGAAGAGCCGTGCTAGAAGAAGCCTGTATGAGTTGGAGGTAGATACGGGGGGATGTATGCCCATCAGAGAATATGGAAGTTGGGGCATTCCTGCAGGTCAGCAGATTGAAGCAGTACTTCACTTGGGACCCTTCTGTTATTACATACAGGTAGGCTGTGATGTATATTACCCTGACAATAATAAACAGTTTGCAGTGTAACTGCCGATGCATTCAATGCACTTCCATTGCAAGTGTCTGATTTCCTTTTCCTGCTCTGCAGTGATAGCTGTCAGGGTTAAAGTCAGCACCAAGTGATTGTGGTAAGATATCACAGCAGTACCTGGCAACAATCATCACTGTGAAACATTCAGGCTTTATATAACTTGTGATCCAACATTTCTGCAAAATCCATTGAATGCCTATGGGTCTGCATTGTGAATGGCTGTATCTGCCTGGCTATCCTCCTGCCCAGATTTTTCTTTGTTTTTGTTGATACATTTCTACCTGCTGTACTGCCCCGTTTTTGCTTGATTTATTATTTTATATAATGATGCATGTCTCTGTGCTTTTTCAGCCGATTCTTCTGCTGTGCGCTTTGCAGCGAGAAGCCCAGAGTTGTGGGTTTGCAATCCCTTGTGCGCCATCTAGAGGTCATTTGGAGTAAGTTGTGACCTGACCATGGCAGTGAGCTGAGTTCTGTAAGAGTGTGTGTTACATATGCTTGTCAATGCAGTTGTACAGTTCTGTTAGTAGCACACTAACAACTAGCAGAATGTGTAGTTCTGTAAATAAACACACTGATATGAAACAACATGCCCCACTGCACACGTGTGTACAGTGCAGAGACCCTCTGAATGGACAACGTTACCCATATTTACAGGACCAGCTCTGAAGTGATGAACGCTGCATTTTACCAACCTGGGTATGCAAAGTGTTTGATTTCACTACAAATAAAAAAGGAGATGTGCTTCCTAGGCATTTTAAGAGCATCTTTCATCTTATGTGTAATCTGTTAAACTGCAAATGCATCCTATCAACAGATGAAATCAGCTAAATAAATACAGGCTGCATTTGCAGTTCAGAAGATTACACATAAGATGAAAGATGCTCTTAAAATGCATGTAAAGTACAGCAGCTCCCAGGTTTAGCTTTGCTAGCACCACCTATCTCTGGGGCACCGCTTTAGAGACCTGTGAACTGGCACCATGTTCGCCTTTTCAATATACCCATCCAATTCCTCAACTCGCAGTCTGGGTTTAAGTGCTTCTTTACAAGATACAAATGAATCACTGCATTAAAACACTAACCTACTAATCAGCAGAGAAATCCTGCAGGGAAGCAGTTCAAGAACTTGAACATGTTTCTTCATTAAATTACTTAAAGATGTACTGAAAACAAAAACTTTTAAAAAATCCCTGCACACCAGGGATTATAAATCACAACAACATGGCATTTATATTACTAAAGTAATACCGTCTGTGTAAACAGGTTATGAAAACCATCATCTAGAATCATTGGTCACTGGTGAAGCACCCTTGAGTCCAGGGGAAGGTTTCCCAGGCCAGGCCCTCTCCAGGAGGTTTCCAATGCCAGGCCCTCGTCTCCAGGAGGATTCTCAGACTGGGTCCTCGTCTCCAGGAGGTTTCTCAGACTGAGCCTTCGTCTCCAGGAGGTTTCTCAGACTGGGCCCTCTTCTCCAGGAGGATTCTCAGACTGGGCCTTCGTCTCCAGGAGGTTTCTTAGACTGGGCCCTCGTCTCCAGGAGGTTTCTCAGACTGGGCCCTCGTCTCCAGGAGGTTTCTCAGACTGGGCCCTCGTCTCCAGGAGGTTTCTCAGACTGGGCCCTCGTCTCCAGGAGGTTTCTCAGACTGGGCCCTCGTCTCTAGGAGGTTTCTCAGACTGGGTCCTCGTCTCCAGGAGGTTTCTCAGACTGAGCCCTCGTCTCCAGGAGGATTCTCAGACTGGGCCCTCGTCTCCAGGAGGTTTCTCAGACTGGGTCCTCTTCTCCAGGAGGTTTCTCAGACTGAGCCCTCGTCTCCAGGAGGATTCTCAGACTGGGCCCTCGTCTCTAGGAGGTTTCTCAGACTGAGCCCTCGTCTCCAGAGTTCAGTAGCTTGTTACACTTGTCCCTTGTAAAAAAAGGTGATTTGCTGGGCAGAGGAAATGGAGGGGCCCGTTCATCTTCTACCTTTCTGATCAGTAAGTGAGTTCCAGGGATGAGGAGACATTCAATAATATTACCCTTTTTAAATCAAACTCCCTTTACCAAACACGCCTACATAAAACCTTAAAATAAAATGTCATTAAAATAATGAATACAGTGAAAGCATACAGTATCTATGGAAAGGACTGTAGAAATGCAACAAGTGTTGCTAATCTATATGAGAAGTCTATTCCTGCAGAGTCGGAAATGTATTATTTCTATGGAGCTCTCAAGCAGCTCTTCTCTGAGCTCTGCACCTGAGGCACCTTATTGTTATGTATTGAGTAGATGAAGTAGATTACATTGAATTGGCCTTTAAAGCAGAAGCCAGCAACGCTGGCAGAGTAGTTAACCCTTTAAAGGCCAGCTCATCCTCCGTCCCCTTCAGCTTCTTCTGCATGGCCAGCAGCTCGTCCTCCAGCTGCACACACACGGGGACATGAGGTTATTCCCTTCAGAAAATATACATTATACAAATATCATTATACCGGCATATGACATTGACAATTACCAATAACATAGCATTATGAGCAACACAGTGGATTTGCAACTGTTTTGTTTCTTGTGTGGCACAGCACCTGTATACCCACAAGTACAAGTCACAGGAGACACAGGGCTTAATTTGGCAAAATGATTAATAAAACTGCATTATATTGACCTCTATAGACACTACGTATTAATTGTGGACAGTGGGTGTTCATGCTGTACATGCTATTTTCGCTATTTTTCCTTACAAGAAAATACAAACCTTCGTTACTATATGAACAATTCTCTTAAAAGCAATCTTTCTGAACATAAATCAATTTTTGCTGTTTTACTGCTGGTGTTTGCAACCACCCACTTACAAAGCCATGTTGAAAATGATTCAACAACAATTTAAAAAGACCTCCAAAAAACAATTGAATTGAATTTGTATGTTCTTCAATTAATAAGGGTTTATGCTGTTAAGCAATGAGTAACACAGGACATCTTCTATTTAAGAGATAGATGACATGGAATAAAGCTTCAACCAGCACGGTTCATGTAGGTCTCACGCTGGATTATGTTAAATGCCATACCTATACAGGTTTTTAATTGACGGTTTTGATTGTAATTAGTTAATTGAAGCTTTAGCACACTGTTATCCATTGCAGTATAGATGTGAGACTCAGAGCCCTTAGCTTCAGGAAGAGAGGAAGCCATTTAAATAGTGTGCTGTGTTGTGTAAAAAATATAACAGAAAAAAGACTGAGGACAACAATCCTACCATATTGAAATTAAATGAATATAGCTTTAAGAAAAAGAATCAGCTCAGCCTTAAATGCACTTTAACAAACCATGACAAGGCTCTAAATACATTTAGCAGAGAGTCATTTTTCCATCAATTTGCTAAGTGTGTGTGTGAGTGTTTGTGCGTGTGTGCATGTGCGTGTGTCCCTGCTCAATACAAGCACAGCCCATGCTGCCATTCTCAAACAGTCTTTTCTTTGCAGTGAATCGATGCACTTTATCGACTCCGCTATAGGACAGAGGGCTCTTGTGCACCAGTTTGACTGCACTGTATCAACTCCACTATAGGACAGAGGGCTCTGCTCAAAACATGATCCACGCATTTCAAATAATACTCTTCCAGAGATATTGAAAGAGCAGTGCTGCGCCTGTAGTCTGTCGTCTTTCTTCTCATGTAAGTCTTCTTGCTTTCGGTTACCATGGCGCACACACACGTAACAGAGCGATCTTAGTATCACGCATGCTGCTTTTATGTAAAGCATTAAAATGAGCCAACCAGAAGAAAAGCAATTGAGACGTTTCATGATTGCAAGCACTGAACACCCACAGCTACAACAGACCTCACATACGCACAGCCTTCGTTTCCAGACAACAGACTTTACATACGCACAGCCTTCGTTTCCAGACAACAGACCTCACATACGCACAGCCTTCGTTTCCAGACAACAGACTTTACATACGCACAGCCTTCGTTTCCAGACAACAGACCTCATATACAGATAGCCTTCGTTTCCAGACAACAGACTTCACATACACACAGCCTTCGTTTCCAGACAACAGACTTCACATTCGCACAGCCTTCGTTTCCAGACAACAGACTTCTGTGTTTATATCTTAAAGACATTCAAATAAATCAGGAGTGCATCAGGATTTTGAATTCCTGCTCAGGGGGTGCAGCTGTAAACTGCAGTGAGCTGTTATGCTCTGCTCCAGAATACAGATTCGCTTGAAATGGGATACGTGGGGCTATTACCATCAACCATCAATAAGGCATGGGCTAGTGTTTTATGGGTCACATACAGCACAATGGCAAGGTGTTATAAAGAAGGCTGTGATGGACTTACAGCCCATGGTACTCTTATCTGCAGCTGCTTATGTTATTAACACTTTCATGCATGACATATTGTTTTTTAAAAATAGCAGAAAAAAATAGTTTTGGACACATAATAAATATATTTTTCATTGAAAATGTTTTTTTTTCCCCATTGCTTTGAAAAAATGGCATCTTCATATGTATTTTTAATATGTATTTGCATCTTCCATATAGAGACTAGAAGAGTCTATTTATCCCTATATGAGGCCAGTATGGGTTACACTCTTAAAAGAAACAGTCACAAGTCAGTTTTCTTCCCGGTTCAGGGTCACTTTTCAATAAAGCAAGGCTGCTTACATCCAGACAGCACACTCTCTCCTACTCACAGAGATCTTTCTTAGCTGGATTTTCTTTCTGTTTCTTTTGCAGTCTCTGTTAACACTAGCGTACACTCTTTCACGCCACTTCTCATCTCAGACCTTTCACCTCCTTTATATCCAAATTATTCATTGCTTAAACATTGTAATACTTAATATTTTCTAGGGCTCCACACATGCATGAAAGGGTTATAAGGATCCCCTTGTCTACATGGCTATTACAATCACACATGCGTGTCAGTTTATTTAGCCTAGTGTTATCAGTTGTATATAGACCTCAAGGCCTCTGCAAGCATTTATTGCATTTCTTTTATTTTGTACCATTGCTAGGTTCATATTCGTTTCTCTCTAGCTGTTGTCTTTAGATCAGCAGAACAGAGCGGTTAATTCTCCGGGTTTGCAATAGATGCTATTCTGCTTTTAGCTTTCCTCTTTTCTCTGATATTGTTACTATAGCAACTCAGCCCAGCTACCATTCTGCATCATTCCTTCTTTTTCAGATCATGATGAATTGAAATTTTAAACTGAATATGTTTTACATATGGAGAACCTTTATCCCAATTTTGTCTTTTCTAGCTGACCCCTTTTTGAATATAGCTTATAGCTTTTTTTTTTTACCTGGTCTGTTTTTAACCTGTGAAATGTAATGTTTCTTTGACAGATTTAATTGTATGAATCAGTTTGTTTTTAGAATTAGTGAAGATGTATATGCGTGAGTGTGTTCACAGGGTATTCCTGGCTAACAGAGACCACAGTGTGGACTTGAGCATGTCCCATGCAGAAGGGCAATACCTTGGCATGCCAATGCACACTCAAACCAAACAGGAGCTTCTAATTGCAGCATCATTATACAACAACCAGGCGACACTCTGCACTCCATCAGCAAAGGTGGCACAATGCTTTAACCCACTTCCCAATGCACTGACCCAGGGAGCAAGCTAAGCTTTAGTTTAATCCAACAAAGTCACAGTTCCAGTAATAAATTTAATGAGGCTGGTTGTTGTCCAGGGTCTTATTGGGCATGACAATGAGGGTCAGTGAGCTAGCTTTGACATTTCATTTTCTTCTGTTCCAATTCCAGCAAATTGCAGAGGAGAAGCCATGCAGAGAAGAAAAGGTGGTGACCTAATAGAAGGGCAATGTATACAGCAATGAAGACGCACTCATTAACTGCCCTGTAAATCATTTTCAGTTTGCTTTTTAGAGTACTATATTGAGCTAATGAATACATATACTATATAATATGTATTCCATATATCAGAGAACAATAATTATGCTCAAAGGTCTGGGGACCAATTCTCAGTTAAGACTGTAATTAAAATCAATGGTGTTTTCCCACTGGAGTTTATGCTGCATTTAGATTTAGAACCCCACACCTCACCCCTAAAGATTTGTTTTTCCAGCTGCTGTATTAAAGCAGATGAGCACAGTGTATATTGTGTGCATGTAACAGGATCCTGTATAGTATACATGTGTGCATGTAACAGTATACTGCATATTGTACATGTGTGCACTTCAGCACCCTGTAACCTATGCCGTACATCTACTTCTTTAAGAACGATATACACTCAGTTAGTTAATGAAAGGATTAGGGGTTGTGGTTAGGTTAGGGTTGTGGTTGTGGTGAAGGGTAATAATGTTAGGGTTAGGGTTAGGGTTGGGTTGTGGGTAGGGTTAGGGTTGTGGTTGTGGTTAAGGGTAATAAGGTTAGGGTTAGGGTTAGGGTTAGGGTTAGGGTTAGGGTTAGGGTTAGGGTTAGGGTTAGGGTTGGGGTTGTGGGTAGGGTTAGGGTTGTGGTTGTGGTTAAGGGTAATAAGGTTAGGGTTAGGGTTAGGGTTAGGGTTAGGGTTAGGGTTAGGGTTAGGGTTAGGGTTAGGGTTAGGGTTAGGGTTAGCGTTAGGGTTAGGGTTAGGGTTAGGGTTGGGTTATGGGTTAGGGTTAGGGTTAGGGTTAGGGTTGGGTTGTGGGTAGGGTTAGGGTTGGGGTTGTACATTAAGGTAGGATTTGCAACATAAAGTCTTACCAAGTCACTCTTCATGCATTCAAACTTCTCATAATCCTTGCAGCTTCTAGGCGATTTTCAGAATGACATTTAGACGGACGAGCTTGGTGAGTATTAATCATTGGTGTTAAGTCTAATAGTATTGCTAAAGTTAGTAAGAGGGAAGAAGTTGATTTTAAAACCTTTGTTTCACTTGTACAAAAGCGTTAAGATGGGCCTCCCCTGTTGTAATATAAACTGTGGCGCTGTTAACTTTAACCAGCTCCCACGGCTCCGATGTCCATCAGCTGCTCTTTATTTCTGTTCATTAGCTAGTTCGTCTCAGCTGGAATCTTCTTTTTGTATCCATGCCTGATTATTTAGAGTGACGGCTGACAGTCTTTGCTTAATCATTTTAATTATCTGTCTCTCTTAATGAGAGTTGTGAGTATTGTAAATAAAATGGTTGCAGGTGAACCTTCCCTAATTCGAGAGAGCTGTAAATTAGGCATTGACGGTGGCAGAATGGTAGCTGCTCCGTTCTAGACCTCAACAAAAGGGCAGTGTTTTTATTAGGAATTCCTTTCATGTATTGTAAAACCTAGGACCTTATACTATTTTCTTTTGCATCATTTTTAGATACCTTTAACTAATACTCTCTCTAATGAGTCTTGAACCCTGCCTGTATAAATTAAATAAAATAATTAAAAACGCGTTATCTTGCACCGAGTCCTTCAGTATATTAGATATGGCAACCCATCTGCACTCCTTCCTGAAACACCAATGTCAGCGCACTTAGCTCTCCTCCAGAGTTCTGGAACACCACACTGTCGCTGCTTGATTGGCTGATAGTGATGTCAAGGAACATTCCGAAAAGAACGTCCTCCACAGTCTTTGGAATGGAGGGCTTTAATTCCATTCTTAATAGATTGTGATGAGCATTGATAATAAGTCATCTCGGCATTGCAGGTCAAATTCAGCACACGTTTATAGATTAATTCATCAGGGATGTGATCATCTCAGCGACAGGCTTAGTCAACTTAGTTCAGAGTATGTAATACACAGGCAAGAGGAGAGTTCACATTGTAATA
Organism: Polyodon spathula; assembly: GCF_017654505.1. Classification (NCBI taxonomy): domain Eukaryota; kingdom Metazoa; phylum Chordata; class Actinopteri; order Acipenseriformes; family Polyodontidae; genus Polyodon; species Polyodon spathula. Next base: position 3,191,611 of record NC_054572.1, on the reverse strand, counting down.
CAGACCTACAAATCCTGCTATAATGAATGTCATGCCCCTGCTACCTGCGGCTGTGGGCATTTTGATATACAGCATCCTCAATACTGCTTCAGCAGTAATCTGGAAGCTATTTCAGTCCTGGTATTCAAACTCAAGCATGACTTAGATGTGTATAAGAATCCAGAGCAATGTTCATCTTGGAATTGGCTCTCGAGATCGGATTCAACTAGGCTCAGGTTTGTGTTTATTCTTTTCCGTTTGTTAACTCGGATTATGTTCTGTCACGTGCATTGCTAAAAGATCATTATAGATGGGCTGCCGACCTGTATTTTGACTTGAATCACAGGGTTTAATGATGGTGTTTTTTTTTCCTTCTCGTTCGACTTCTGTAGTTTCTGTCCTAATAGTATAAAAAATGTCATGTTTACCTCCCTCGCTGGGCATTGCCATCTTGAATTCCAATCAGAATCTTCACGACAGGATTCCACTTCTCACCCACTTCCTGCTCCTGATCACAAATAAATATACTCTGTAAGACCCAGTGAAAAAAACGGTATATTTTTTATAACACTTCCGTAATGCTTTCTACATAAAAAAATTTGAATGCATCTTAAAGATCTTTATATTTAGGGAATTTAGACTGCAAACAGGCAAAGCCAGTAAAGAGGATTGAGTTACTGAGTGCTCTGTTTTCCCTGAACTCCAGGCATGGCATCAAATAAACAGCCATGCCTGCCTGCAACACAAAAGATCACCCCATTGAGCCCAATCTAGGAGTTACACTAGCTCTGCCAGCAAGGCTTGGGAAATAGCTACACCTAGTGGCCAGTGGAGTCCCACAGCCTAACGGCAGCACTGGAATCAAGAAGCATTGCAGTCATAATGGATTCAGCACTTAGAGGAATATCCAGAAAGACACATAGTAACTTTGTATATTATTTATACTGGGAGTAGCAGAGCCATCTAAATCTCATTAAAGAGGATTTGAGAGCCAACTGGAAGACACTAAATGCTATTGCAGAGTAGTTTATAAGCATGATTGTGCAGGCTGGTGTTAAAGCTCTAGTGTGGCAGTGCTGCTGGACTGTGATTGTGCAGGCTGGTGTTAATGCTCTAGTGTGGCAGTGCTGCTGGACTGTGATTGTGCAGGCTGGTGTTAATGCTCTAGTGTGGCAGTGCTGCTGGACTGTGATTGTGCAGGCTGGTGTTAATGCTCTAGTGTGGCAGTGCTGCTGGACTGTGATTGTGCAGGCTGGTGTTAATGCTCTAGTGTGGCAGTGCTGCTGGACTGTGATTGTGCAGGCTGGTGTTAATGCTCTAGTGTGGCAGTGCTGCTGGACTGTGATTGTGCAGGCTGGTGTTAATGCTCTAGTGTGGCAGTGCTGCTGGACTGTGATTGTGCAGGCTGGTGTTAATGCTCTAGTGTGGCAGTGCTGCTGGACTGTGATTGTGCAGGCTGGTGTTAATGCTCTAGTGTGGCAGTGCTGCTGGACTGTGATTGTGCAGGCTGGTGTTAATGCTCTAGTGTGGCAGTGCTGCTGGACTGTGATTGTGCAGGCTGGTGTTAATGCTCTAGTGTGGCAGTGCTGCTGGACTGTGATTGTGCAGGCTGGTGTTAATGCTCTAGTGTGGCAGTGCTGCTGGACTGTGATTGTGCAGGCTGGTGTTAATGCTCTAGTGTGGCAGTGCTGCTGGACTGTGATTGTGCAGGCTGGTGTTAATGCTCTAGTGTGGCAGTGCTGCTGGACTGTGATTGTGCAGGCTGGTGTTAATGCTCTAGTGTGGCAGTGCTGCTGGACTGTGATTGTGCAGGCTGTTGTTAATGCTCTAGTGTGGCAGTGCTGCTGGACTGTGATTGTGCAGGCTGGTGTTAATGCTCTAGTGTGGCAGTGCTGCTGGACTGTGATTGTGCAGGCTGGTGTTAATGCTCTAGTGTGGCAGTGCTGCTGGACTGTGATTGTGCAGGCTGGTGTTAATGCTCTAGTGTGGCAGTGCTGCTGGACTGTGATTGTGCAGGCTGGTGTTAATGCTCTAGTGTGGCAGTGCTGCTGGACTGTGATTGCGCAGGCTGTTGTTAATGCTCTAGTGTGGCAGTGCTGCTGGACTGTGATTGTGCAGGCTGGTGTTAATGCTCTAGTGTGGCAGTGCTGCTGGACTGTGATTGTGCAGGCTGGTGTTAATGCTCTAGTGTGGCAGTGCTGCTGGACTGTGATTGTGCAGGCTGGTGTTAATGCTCTAGTGTGGCAGTGCTGCTGGACTGTGATTGTGCAGGCTGGTGTTAATGCTCTAGTGTGGCAGTGCTGCTGGACTGTGATTGTGCAGGCTGGTGTTAATGCTCTAGTGTGGCAGTGCTGCTGGACTGTGATTGTGCAGGCTGGTGTTAATGCTCTAGTGTGGCAGTGCTGCTGGACTGTGATTGTGCAGGCTGGTGTTAATGCTCTAGTGTGGCAGTGCTGCTGGACTGTGATTGTGCAGGCTGGTGTTAATGCTAATGACTGTGACTGTGCCACATGACCTGTCACTAAATACCAATTACATTCTCACATTGAGTGACAGGACTGGACCTCCCAATTAGGCAGGTCATAAACATTTGCTCATGGTGGTGCTGACTCACTTAATGAGCCTTAATCAAACTTTACCTAGACGAAGAAACTGCTCTAGGTCAAACGCTGCCTCAAAGCTAAAACAATCTCTAATTACCAAGAGCTAAACGAGCACCAATAATCGCAACATTTTTCAAAAAGTTTGCTTGCTAGAGTTGCTATAGCCTGTGATCTGAATTTCTAATCATGTTACACTGTGCGAACACTGGGTGATTAATAATTTGCATTAGGTTTGACAGCTGATAAGTAGAAATAAGGCTGATTAAAAAGAGTTGATAGTTCCTCCTTGCCCCCCGCATGCCAGCTAACTTCATTTGTTTACCATTCGAGATAAAGCTTTGGCAGCCTACTTCGCTGAAGATAAAGCCCCAAATTTGAATATTCCCAGCGACACAGATAGATATTTATTTACGTATTAAGTTGCTGTTGACTGCATTCATTGTATGGCTCCCACTTTTCCACTACATGGCTTTGGGACACCAGCCCTGAAACAGCACCACATGATTCCAGCCGCAGGATGCACTGGGCAGGATGTTTTAGACACACATTGGGTAAAGTCCAGGTAACTCGCGTCACTCGCTGTATCCAGTGCTGGATAAAATAAGTGTGTATATATATATATATATATATATATATATATATATATATATATATATATATATATATATATATATATATATTATATATATATATATACTCTGGAAAAAATTAAGAGACCACTGCAAAATTATCAGTTTCTCTGGTTTTACTATTTATAGGTATGTGTTTGGGTAAAATGAACATTTTTATTTTATTCTATAAACTACTGACAACATTTCTCCCAAATTCTAAATAAAAATAATGTCATTTAGAGCATTTATTTGCAGAAAATGACAACTGGTCAAAATAACAAAAAAGATGCAGTGTTGTCAGACCTCAAATAATGCAAAGAAAATAAGTTCAGATTCATTTTTAAACATCACAATACTAATGTTTTAACTTAGGAAGAGTTCAGAAATCAATATTTGGTGGAATAACCCTGATTTTCAAGTACAGCTTTCATGTGTCTTGGCATGCTCTCCACCAGTCTTTCACGTTGATGTTGGGTGACTTTATGCCACTCCTGGCGCAAAAATTCAAGCAGCTTGGCTTTGTTTGGTGGCTGGAGACCATCCATCTTCATCCTGATCACATTCCAGAGGTTTTCAATGGGGTTCAGGTCTAGAGATTGGGCTGGCCATGACAGGGTCTTGATCTGTTGGTCCTCCAGCCACACCTTGATTGACCTGGGTATGTGGCATGGAGCATTGTGCTGCTGGAAAAACCAATCCTCAGAGTTGGGGAACATTGTCAGAGCAGAAGGAAGCAAGTTTTCTTCCAGGACAACCTTGTACTTGGCTTGATTCATGCGCCCTTCACAAAGACAAATCTGCCTGAAGCACCCCCAGATGAGTCAAATTTTCAGCTTTGCCCAACACCTGGTTGTCTAATGGTTAGACGGAGACCTGGAGAGGCCTACAAGCCACAGTGTCTCGCACCCACTGTGAAATGTGGTGGAGGATCGGTGATGATCTGGGGGTGCTTCAGCAAGGCTGGAATCGGGCAGCTTTGGCATGAATCAAGCCAAATACAAGGTTGTCCTGGAAGAAAACTCTGCCAAATATTGATTTCTGAACTCTTCCTAAGTTAAAACATTAGTATTGTGTTGTTTAAAAATGAATCTGAACTAAATTTTTTTGCATTATTCGAGGTCTGACAACACTGCATCTTTTTTGTTATTTTGACCAGTTGTCATTTTCTGCAAATAAATGTTCTAAATGACAATATTTTTATTTGGAATTTGGGAGAAATGTTGTCAGTAGTTTATAGAATAAAACAAAAATGTTTCTGTAGGCATATAGTCAGGTGTATGATTAAACAATGATACCAAATAGGTGCTAATGATCATCAATTCAATATGTAGGTTGAAACACAATCATTAACTGAAACAAAAACAGCTGTGTAGGGGGAATAAAACTGGGTGATAAACAGCCAAACTCAGCTGACAAGGTGAGGTTGCTGAAGACAGTTTACTGTCAAAAGTCATACACCATGGCAAGACTGATGACAGCAACAAGACACAAGGTAGTTATACTGCATCAGCAAGGTCTCTCCCAGGTAAAGGGCAGACAGGGGTTTCCAGATGTGCTGTCCAAGCTCTTTTGAAGAAGCACAAAGAAATGGGCAACGTTGAGGACCATAGACGCAGTGGTTGGCCAAGGAAACTTACTGCAGCAGATGAAAGACACATCTTGATTACTTCTCTTCACAATCGGAAGATGTCCAGCAATGCCATCAGCTCAGAATTGGCAGAAAACAGTGGGACCCTGGTACACCCATCTACTGTCCGGAGAAGTCTGGTCAGAAGTGGCCTTCATGGAAGACTTTCCAAAAAGCCATACCTCCAACGTGGAAACAAGCCCAAGCGACTCAACTATGCATGAAAACATAGGAACTGGGGTGCAGAAAAATGGCAGTAGGTGCTCTGGACTGATGAGTCAAAATTTGATAGTGTCCGCAGGCAACAGTGAAGCATGGTGAAGCATGGTGGAGGTTCCTTGCAAGTTTGGGGCTGCATTTCTGCAAATGGAGTTGGGGATTTGGTCAGAGTTAATGGTCTCCTCAATGCTGAGAAGTACAGACAGATACTTATCCATCATGCAATACCATCAAGGAGGCATCTGATTGGCCCTAAATTTATTCTGCAGCATGACAACGACCTACAGCGAAAGTCATTAAGAACTATCTTCAGCGTAAAGAAGAACAAGGAGTCCTGGAAGTGATGGTATGGCTCCCACAGAGCCGTGATCTCAACATCATCGAGTCTGTCTGGGATTACATGAAGAGAGAGAAGTGACTGAGGCTGCCTAAATCCACAGAAGAACTGTGGTTAGTTCTACAAGATGTTTGGGCCAACCTACCTGCAGAGTTCCTTCAAAAACTGTGTGCAAGTGTACCTAGAAGAATTGATACATTTTTTCACACCTGCCTAAAACTTTTGCACAGTACTGTATTTATATATGCTCAAAGAGTATGCACACTCATGATTTGTTCACCAATAACTTTTATTTGTGCAACATCAAGATTAAAACATGAACAAGTGAAATAACCTTCATCCAGATTTACAAGACAGAAGTCAGTTCAATAAAAGATAACAATGTGAAGGGAATACGGCCACAAGTGACGACCAAAACTCAAATCTTTACAATGGAAGCTGTTTTACCGTTAATCAACTTCAAGAGTATCAATATGATGTAGCCCCACTTTCACTATAAGCTCCTTCTATTTTAACGTGAGCAGTCTTTAAACAGCTTCAGTGCTCTGCATGTTGTTCAGCATTATGAAGCGTGGTTAATACTTAAAGATTGTGTTGTGTGAAGATGGGGCTGATTGGGTTGAGTTATTGTCTGGCGCCCTGGAGGAGGTAACATTTACAATGATCGACTTTTCAGCTAGAAACACTTTTCTCTCTGCTGCTTTTTTCTTTTTCTTTCACTTTTATTTTCCCAATTGGCTATTTGTGAAACACTGTACTGGCTCACAACAGAGAGAGACTCGAAGGAGACATGCTCCAGAGAACCCTTCCTAAAGTGAAAAGCAGGTGTGAGGTGTCGCTCAAGTGCAAGTATGTTTTAGTTAAGAGCAAACTGAAAGGCTTTTAACACCTTCGATGTGGCTCCCTCTCTAAACCTGTGAGTGCTGTTTTCATTTGTAGCACAGGGAATAAACAGGCTCTGATTGGGGTAGAGCAAAATAAAGGAGAGACAGCTTTACAACAAACAAAGTCTTACAGGGAAACTCCATTGCTCTCTAATGCTTTTTCTGCAAAGATCATTAAATAACACTAAGACAAACTATTCCACCCAGTGCCCCTTTTCAGCCTGTTTCTATGAGCTATAGTTGAAAGTTGACCATGGGAGGAACGCAGCTCTAAAAATGTGGATTGTGTGAAGTGTCTCTTTAATTTCATAAAATGAGGATAGAGGCTTTCATTTGCCTCGCCAGGCTGAGTGCAGTCCTCCTTATCTCAAGATTTGGCAAGCATTCGCCCCCACTCTGCTGGGCCTTTTAATCTAACCTCTTGCAGGAGTTCTCCTTTTATCTCCAATCGGTTGGATGGCACACCCCATTCATCACTGGCACAACCTTCCACTTTTCTGCATCCATGTAGTCTGTGGCTGTGTGTCTATTTGTATCAACTCCCTGCATGCAGATTTGTCTGTGGGACAATGCAGGCAGAAGTATTATGCTGTGCAAAAAGTCTGTGCAGATCAAAACAAGCTTCAGTACTTTACAAATACACGACAGCAGAGGACACATGCCTCAATCCCTCATCATTCTCTTTCCAGTTGAACCAGAGCTTGCAGTGCATTCACATCTAGTATATTAGCAGATCCCAGGATTAAACTGTGACTGCATTGTATTTGCATTCAGCATGAAGGGCCAGTTAGGAACACGCTCCTGAGATCCTACCATTTATCATATTAATACTGATGCCAATGTTAGACATTCATTTGTAGTGTTTGAGTGAATCACGCTCAGTTTGGCATGGGGAAAAAGTGCTGTTGAAGATGCAACGAGATATTGAACTCTTATTCCAATCTAAGGTAGAACTTACAATAAGTCAAGTAGACATACGTGGTGCCCTGATGTCAACTTGGTAAGCATCATCTCCCCTCAAGGTGATTAGCACTCTTTCTGTTCCTAACACCCAACCTCTGCTTTACTGCACAGCAGAACAGACTGATTCGTTCTATAACTCATGCTTGATCCACAGACTCTTTAAATGCCTTTAGAATTTTTAATTGCACATGTGCATTGCAGCTCTGTTGAATCATATACCTTCACTTTACATTTTCCAAAATGTTTCCAGTGAGAAGGCTTAACTAGCTTTCTTTCTCATTCTATCACACGCCGGTTCCAATATCCACCCGCTACTAAATCTCCCTTCTGCACCAGTAATTAAGGTGTTCGGATTCAGCACGGCGCCTTCAATTAATCAGCACCACTCTAATGCATTTCATCACCTCTCTTTTCACTACAGTCCATTTCCAATTTGTCCTGCAAAAAAAAAAAAAAAAAAAAAAAAAATCAGTGAGAGCCCTAGAACAGGCAAGATCCTGCCAGCAGTGCCTGCCATTAATTCCACAGCTTGAAGTACAGAATCGCCAAGGCAAGAAAGAAATATGCAAAGACATTTCAGCTGTATCATCACTGCCCCTGCATTATAGTGCTCTAGGGCCACACTCGCTGATTGCAGTGAGAACACTGGCATGACTCTGACCTACAGCACAGGAACTGGTTCATCTGCAGGACGCAGAAGATCAAGTCTATGGAGCATGTGAAGTTGCAATGTTACTATGGTAAATCCATTTAAGGTAGTTCCCGGGTATCTGTTCACCTTTTTTAAAATTTTGCACAAGCAAAGCAGCCTAAGAGCCCGAAGTGCATGATGAGCTGGTACAAACCAGACCCGCTTTTAATCCACAGCAGGGGAGGTCGTGATGTGCTGTCGCTGGGGTTAACGCTCATATGTCATCTGAAACCCCATTGGCCTGCTTGACAGATGAGAAGACACACCCTGATTCTCCTCGTCTCAACCCGCTGGCCTGAACAAGAAATATTGGTGTCACTTAGATTATTTTCCTGTTAAATAAATGTAGCATTTATAATAGCACTACTAATAATAAACCCTTTAAACTATTTTGGGAAAGATCTCACATCCACACGAGCAGCCACACATGCAGCTGGCCTGTGGGGTAATAATCTGCTCTGGTGGCTCTTATCAATCAGCACACAGCTGGAGCAGCAATGATCTACATTTGGGGACTGACTTCTCTATGAATTCAAGACAAATGTATTGCACTGTTCACTTGCTATTGATAAGAATGCTTTGCACAGCAATACTGGCAACTGTTGAGACCTGGATGTGCATCCACCCGGCTCACACAAACACTAATGAGGTCATCTCCCTGGCTGTGTGACTGGCAGAATGGAATAGTGAGAGAAGACTGCATGTGAACCCTGTGGAGCTCCACTACGCTGCCCTCTACTGCTCTCTGCCTCTTACTGCGTGTGAACCCTGCCATCTACTGCTGTTTTCCTCTTAGTGCGTGATTACCCTGCGGAGCTCAGTAACCGTAGTGTTGGAATCAAGAATTCCAACAGTTGCAGTTTACATGTGTCCCTCCTAGCAGGGGTGAATTATAGAATATTAGAAGAAGGGGGGGGGGGGGGGGGGGGGGGTGTTGGAAACTTTAAAAATAAAAGCAGAGTTTGCGACCCACACAATGTCAAGTTTAATAAGTGGTTGTGAAATCTCTTTGGGTTGTTATCTTCATCATCATGCAAGACACACTGAGGGATGAACAGAATATTCAGGCTTCGGCCCAGCTAAACCAGCCACATGGCTATAATGAGAATGTAAAGGTCCTGGACTCGTCTCAACATCTCAATCACTTGCACAGGCAATCTGGTTTGATAGAACAGGCCCTGTTAGGCAATGATCAGATCAGACATGTGGCTCCCTGCACTGAGTTCTACCTGAATGGCAGCTGTGCAGGGTCAGTGCAAACAGCTGTGCTGGCATATCCACCACAGCACCCCGACTCAGAGCAGCGGCAGCATCTGGAGCCAAAGCATGCCACTGATTCACTACTAACCTTTATCAAAAGGTCACCTTTTCGTATGGATGTCACACTGGGGGTTTAGACAGCAGAACTTTTCATTTTATTTTAGCGAATGCTGTCGTCACTTCCATTAGCAATCTTTCCCATTTGAAAACTCTCCATTTAAATGAATACCTATATAGTGTCTTGGCAATTATACAAAAAACAACACACACACCTTGCTTATTCAACAGGGAAAAACCGGCAGCAAAGTACACACTCCCTCGTAATTGTATCTCATGCCCAATACTTCTCAGTATTGCTGTTGTCAGATAATGAACAGCAATTACTTTTACAAACTGCCAGGGAAGAGCAATAGCGCTTTAATGTAGCAGGGGAATCAATTATGTAGGTGGCAGGGCTCACTGACAATAGGTACGAGGTTTAACCCTTTAAAGATCGCTCCTCATAGTTCTTTTGCTTGCTGGATCAGAGGGCTGTGCTAACACCCACCATATACTACAGCTTCAGCCCCAGTCAGTTTGTAGTTTAAACAAGGAGTATGAAGCTTGTTGAATGGAAATTAAAAGAAAAATCGATACAAAAGAAATCAACTATGCCTGCTCCTCCAAAAGCATCTTAATAATCAAAGTGCAGATTAAAAAGAATAGCTAGCAATAATAACGAGAATAATAACAAAACAACTTTATTGGATATTGAGTAAAAAATAAATAAATGTGAGGTATGTAAATATATATATTTTATATATATATATATATATATAATATATATATATATATCTATATATTATAATATATATATATATATATTATATATATATATATATATATATATATATATATATATATATATATATATATATATATATATATATATATATATATATATATATATATATATATATAATTCTTAAAAACAAAAACAAAAAAGCTGGAAGCAATAAAAGAAATGTAGAAAGCAGAAAACGTAGATTAGAACATTTATTTCTCGAGAGAGAAAATATACTTTCAGACAGTCAGGTTATAGAGTAGGTAAAATCTGCATTTTGTACAAGCGTAGAATTTCTCTCATAGCCATGTTATAAACAGATCTAGAAAGCAAATAAACACTTTCTACAATAAATACAACATCCTGTGCTTTACAGTGGACTACCAGCAACATTTAGGTCCCATATCAACATCTCAAAAACATTACAAATGAAATCATAAAATGTAATAAAAATGTTTTTAAAACCTTATTATAACGTTACACGAGGTCACACAAGTCCACTGCTTATTCGTTGTCTTTTTTATTATATATATATATATATATATATATATATATATATATATATATATATATATATATATATATATAAGTTAACAGTTTTTTTGCTGTAGTATCATAAAGTTTTAACACAAACGAGAAGTTTATTCTTTAATGAAAAAATTACAAAATCTTTTTTCCCTAAGGACATCCGTGGTCTCTTCGTATTAGATGAATGGTGCAGCCAACAATAATTTATAACATTATTTTACAAGTATTTACATAACTGTCTAGCCCGTAGTGCCCTCCGAAAATTCATTGCAAAAGCAAGGAGTACCATGAAACTGTGCTTTTCATGTACAAGAAGTGGTTCGTAAAAGATTAAAAGTAAAAAGCAATTATATTACAAGAAATGGCAGTGATGCTTTTTTCCTCTTAACTTTCCTTCTTTAGAAAGACGTGAAAAAAAAGAATAGAACTAAAATAAAATTAAAAAAAAGCTCTTGTGGCGTTTTTTGCGGAACAGTACTTCAATAGTTTTGGTTGTCCTTTAATACAAACACAGCCTTGTTTTGTGTTTCTAGAGGTAATTGGAGGTGATGAAGGCGTGATCCCCCCGCACACGGCTCAGGTGCATCATGGCGCGGTCGTACGCCACCTGGACGGACTTGCGGATGCTGGTCTTCCGCCCCTCCATCATGCGCAGCTTATCCATCGTGTCCTCCACTCCCAGGGGCATGACTTTGTCACGGGGAAGCCACTGCCTGGGGTCAAAAGAAACCAACATTACAAAGTGACCGAGACCCGGGGGCTGTAGAGATTTTAAATGTTTAAAAAACGCTTCTCCTAAAAAAAATTCTCAGAGGATCTTGCATTGATTTTCAAATGACGTTTAATCTCTGAAACTTAGACAGTCTTATTCTAAATGTTAGCGGATTGCTGCACAGCAGTTTGCTTGTGTTACTTCTTGTTTGTGAGAAGCGTCTTTTCCTTTCAATAGCCAGTAAAAACTGAGGAAGGAATATTATATAGCATGGAAGGATGTAGTCAATTAAAAAAAAACACCAAGGAATTACGGTTGTGTACAAACTGAACAGGAACACGAGACGGAGTTTTAAAAAAGGAGTCGCAAATGGCACTGCAGAAACTGCAGCGGCGGCGCTCCCTCCCTCTCTCTCCGTCTCTCTCCACTCACCAGGTCCTCTTGTTGTCAAAGAAAAGGACGAGGAAGAGCCTGTCCTCCGCTTCGGTCTGCATCTGCTTCCCCAGCTTCAGCACATCTAAAGGAGGGACCGGGATCGGGACCCCATTGTGCAGCAAACCTTCCCGCGGCATCTCGGGGTCGATAATCTGACAACAATTCAACAAACACACAAAGTTCAGGGAGCTGCGGCAGTGACCATAATGCAAAAATAGGGCAGTCGTATAAAATCTCAAGAAAAGGTAGTACATAAGTATGTAGATACAGCACGTTAACCCCCACCCCCAGGAATGAACTCACCAGCGCCGGATACGAAGGGTACCCCCTGCACTTTGCCCACACAAGGTCCAAAGTCTCCAGTTCTGCATTGCTTTCAAATGGCATCAAGATATTTCTGCCTATCAAAAAAACAGAAACAATGTGATAAATGTATTCGGTGTGTTAAACAAACACACACACTATTGTTAGGGGGCATGTTTCTAGATCATATCTGGGTTTAATCATGATGTTTAAACTCTAGAAAATATAAAATGAGACTAATTAATTCCCTGCAACTGGGTTTCTAAGAGGATGCTATTTGCTCATGCATGCAGTTCACTGGGAGCTGGTAAGAAAGAACTGCATCACTACTGTGTGTATGCTATGCAGGTGTCTAGATGTGGACTCAGTGGGGCTGAGCGCCCGGGCTCCAGAGGACCCAGCGCAGCACTCGGCGGGGCTGAGCGCCCGGGCTCCAGAGGACCCAGCGCAGCACTCGGCAGCGATGACAGGTAAAAGTTCGCTCCTACCTGTGGAGGTGTAATCAGAGTCCCCATTGACGCTCTCTAGAAAGGGAACCCTGGAAAGTGCTGGCTTTCCACGACTGCGTTTAGGAGGAGATGTGCTCCTGCAAGACAAAACATATTTAGCTTTTAAATTTGCTATTCAATAGCAGAACAGTGCTGGAAATGGTAATCTAACCCCGCAACCAGCTTTGTATTGACAACTAACTAAAAGTAAAATGGGATTAGCCATATTTATTTCGAAAGCTGTCGCTTTACCTTTCGACTTGGGTTGTCTCACTCAGAAATGCAATACTACGACAAACAATAATGATAACAATAATAATAAACATGAATACACTACAGTTTAAGCTGTGAAACAGCCCTTTCAGATGGTCCTTTGTGGAAGTCTGAATGATACAAGGTTTCTTACCCGTCTTTCTCAAACGGCACAGCAGCCGTGAATGATGAACTGCACTCCGAGTCTGAGCCACTTTGCGTGTGCTTTCCAAAGCCATTCGTTAACCCTGTGCAAAGCACACAACACATCATCACTACTGCAACCGACACTACACATCATCATTACTGCAACCGGCACTACACACACACACAACACACTGGATACCCTATGTTGCATTTTGATCTTTCTTGTAACCTTATTTAATTCCCTAAGAAATGGGCAGTGCAGTGCTGCACAAAGCTCTTCTGTAGCAGCTCTTGGGTGACACCCAGAGGTGACAGCAGAAGCTTGCACAGGAGAACTGTCTTTCCAATCTCTTGATTGTATAAACCTGTCTTTGTCTATGGTGGTTTAGGTACTCTGGTAAAGCGAGGGGTAGGATTACCAAAACGGGCCAGTCGCAGCGCAAACATAATGCAATCTGCGTTTCTGTTGCAACAATTAGAAAAGTATACATTTCGTTGTATGCACCAAGAGAGAACATGCTAATGAAAGAGAGCCGCAACCTACTCATTTAAATGCGTTGCTTCATCCAAGCGAGATCTCTGGCATAGCGAGAGCCGTGCCACTTTTGTTTGAATCAATAACGAAAGGCAGTTTAATCCCATCAGATTCTATAGTGGGGGCTCCACCTTCACCCCAAAATAAATGGGTTTCTATCAAAAAGCTTTGCATAGTCCTGCAGTAGCCCCTCGCTAAACTGGATATGTCTGACATTAGGAGGTGTCGGGTTTAAAAAAAATACAATAAAATCTCACACACATATATAGTGCTCAATGTACTTTTAATGTACAAATCATTTGTAATGTATATTGCACTGAAATAACACTAATGTGCTTTGGGTAGGCTACAGATGTTATTGAAAAATGTATACATCTGTACAGTACGCCTATACAGTATACAGTACAGTAGTACAATCAAATGAATACCTAGCGCACTTTTTTTAGCCTGTGGGCTACCGGTAAACCAGAATAAAATTATGCTGCTGCATTGTACGCATTGGTGTGCACTGCAAATAAAAGATTATTTAAAACTGAAAACAATGATTTTAGCGTTATTTATTATTATTATTATTATTATTATTATTATTATTATTATTATTATTATTATATTAATTAACTTGGTCTTGCCTAGTCAATTAACACAAAACAGATCATGACTCTGCACTGACAAGTTATGATGCTAAGAGGAGGACAGTCAATTCTCGTCAATATGCATTTCAAGGGACCGGCAACAAATTTTGCATTGTACCACTAATTCATATTATCATGCGTAGTCTATAAGCCAAATGCATAGTCAGTTTTTATTTAAGTTAGTCAGGGGTGCAGTGCTAAACTGGGCACAATTACAAACCACCTGCACATTAACAGTATAGGTGTGTTTCCTATTCCTACACAGATGCTCAGAAGGAGCTGGAGGGGTTAGCGGCACAAATCAAGAATGGATTTTAAGATTTTGCTGTTAACTTACAAGGCCCTGAATGGATTAGCACCTAGTTATGTGCAGGAGTTACTGATCCCGAATCTTCCAAACCGCACTCCGAGATCACAGGATGCGGGGCTGCTGGTTATTCCCAGGATCAACAAAAGAATCATAGAAATGAGTTTTCAAGGCTTGTAAGCACACCCTGCTTTTAGGGAGAATAGGTATTTGGGTGTTTGCCTTCAATACACTGAACACAACTGGCAATGCAAGTCAAAAAGCTGACTGGGAAATGCCAGCAACAATTGTGACTGTTTAAAACATGCTTTCAGTTCTTAACAAACTGATGCAATTGTAAGTGTCGCAATTGCCTGTAGCTTTAGTCCATCTCATTACAATATAGGACCCTCGTCTGCACTATCGCCGCCCCTTCTTACGAATTCATGAAGGAAAACCCACGATTACATTCTCACTTGAACCGCAAAGAAAAACTGCTGCCGCAAAGCATTCCCTAAAAAGGAAACAGCATTGCGCATGTTTAGTACATTTCATCCTAGACAGGCGCAACACTTTACTACGTCTACTCCTGGGCTTCTTAGTCTTAAAACTCTTGGGTGGCAGCCACTAGATTTTGTTTTTAAGTTATCTAGTCCTGGCTTTAACATTTTAATACATTTTATCCATTGCAGTTTTAATCCAGCCAACTCCGCCATGCCAAGTTACACAAACGCGGCCCTCAGACCTAACCCATCAGCCCAGTGGCCCTCGAAGCTGAACATGTTGGAAAATTCGCGCCTGGAAGACCAGTGTTGTGCCCACGACAGAAGCCAACAATCCTGAATACTGACATAGCAGCAGAGGAACTAGAAGTGATTCCAGTTCAATACCCTGTGTTCTCCAACTCTTGCGCCATTTAATAAATCTGTCATTTTTCATTTGCCCTTTGTGACCTTGCGAGAAATAAGCAAAATGTGTAAAAAAAAAAAAAAAAAAAAAAGTGACGGCCACTGCATTAGCCCGTGGGACTCCCCTCACCTGCCTCTGCCGCCCTGCGTGAGGGTTTCTCCCCATCACTCTTGCGGGCTGGGGGTCCATGCTCGTCCCCGTTGTGTAGCGGGCTCTCGTAGCCCTTCTGCAGCCTCACCCCGTTTTTGGCTTTCTTGAAGAGGACGGAGGTGCGCCTGCCTACGCCAGGAATGGGGCTGCCGCTCAGCCCGTTGACACCGCTGTCGCTGAGCAGCCGCTGGGCTGTGGCTCCACCGTCGTGCTCCCTCTCCCTCTGGAGCCGCTTGCTGTTCAGGACCTCGCTGTCCGATTTCAAGCGCTTATGCAGTCGGCTCTGAGCCCTGCCCTCAACCCCCCCTCCCATGGGCTTGAGGGTGGGCGGCTCTTCATGGGCGTCACAATCTGTGAGGGAAGGTGGGGGTCCCGTGAGCTCCAGGGTAGGTGGCGGGGTGGATTTTGTGTCACCTGTAATAAAGGGAAAAAAAAGTTAGGACACAAGAACCAGTCCAAGACGATTCTAACCACGTCTCTCGCTCTCACTGCACAAGATGACAGCAACACAATACTTCGAATGTAGGATGCCTACTATTACTACTTAATAATAATAACAATAATAATAATAAGTGTGCCCTATATACAGCCCAGCCCTATCATGTGACAATCACAGGACCATGACATAACCCAGGTGAAATCGATCCCCACTCCACTCACATTAAATCAGTGATTCGTGCATTACGTCAGTGATATGTAAACATTATTCAGTGGCTTATGAGCTACATGGCGAAGACATTACCATCTCCAAATGCCCAAGTAGATTTACAAAGGAAAGGGACTCTTCTAGTTTTGGCAAAAGAACAATCATGTGCCACAGCAGCAATATAATAGAATTATATTCCAGGAACAGTGCTAACAATCAGGGATCTGTAAAACCCTCTGAAACAGTTAAAGGCTCTATTGGGTAAAACATACCTGCTCTGTCAGGGCTGCTTCCTTGCTCCTCGCCCTCGGGTTTCTCCCGGTCGGTCTCCTCCCCCCGCGGCTGTTGGCTGTGCTCCCAGTCAGTCTCCTCCCCCCGTGGGTGTTGGCTGTGCTCCCGATTGGTCTTCTCCCCCCGCAGGTGTTGGCTGTGCGTCCAGTCGGTCTCCTCCCCCAGCAGCTGTTGGCTGTGCTCCCGGTCAGTCTCCTCCCCCCGCGGGTGTTGGCTGTGCTCCCGGTCAGTCTCCTCCCCCCGCGGGTGTTGGCTGTGCTCCCGGTCAGTCTCCTCCCCCCGCGGGTGTTGGCTGTGCTCCCAGTCAGTCTCCTCCCCCCGCGGGTGTTGGCTGTGCTCCCAGTCAGTCTCCTCCCCCCGCGGCTGTTGGCTGTGCTCCCGGTCAGTCTCCTCCCCCCGCGGGTGTTGGCTGTGCTCCCAGTCAGTCTCCTCCCCCCGCGGGTGTTGGCTGTGCTCCCGGTCGGTCTCCTCCCCCCGCGGGTGTCGGCTGTGCTCCCGGTCGGTCTCCTCCCCCCGCGGGTGTCGGCCACGCTCCCCGTTGTGCAGCTGTCTCTTACCCCGGATGCTGTTGATCTCACGGCGGAGCAGGCGAATCCTGCGCGTGCGGGCGCCGCTTGAGCGCATGGAGCTCACCATGTCCAGCTTGTCCAGCAGCTCCTTCAGCTGATCCTCCAGGGACAGGTGCACACGGTTCTCCGGGACCAGGATGCTGTCCACTGCGTTCAGAGGAGAGCGGAGGGGCAGAGGCAAACGGAAAAGGAAACGTTACCAATTTGAAGCTAAATATTTTTTGATCAAAGTTACTATTATTCATCGTCGCAACACAACAGAACATTAGAAATGCTAGCAGGAAGAAGATCTTGTTTGGTCTAGCCAGGGTCCTTCCAATAGTTTTGACCCAAGTCATTTTGCAGCTAAATGTCACCGTCTTTACTTATCCCATACATTTATTTATTAAAAGTACCGTTTAAAAAAAAAAGAAAAAGACATCCTGGCTTCTACATACTTTTGTTGAGCTCTCGTTGTACCACCAGCTTTGCTCGCTCGCTCTCTCTCTGCTAAGTTTGTAAAAGTAAACGTGTTTAAAAATTATCTAGACACAAGTTGTTTTTGGTTTGTTTTCCCCTCTCACAGCCGTAAAATGTATTATTATTATTATTATTATTATTATTATTATTATTATTATTATTATTATTATTAATTAAAAATAATAATCATAGGAAAACACATGGTTATTGAATCTTTAGGCTCCACTGACCGTCTTCCCAGGAGAAGCGGTAGAAGTCCTCTGTTCTGGGAGACTCTCTGAGGTGCATGCCCGTTTCCCGGTCGAAGCCGATGTTCTCTGCCTGCCGGTGGGTGTGTCTCAGGATAGCTCCACCCAGCTCTTGCAGGCGCACCGCGGCCCGGTGGAATATCGTGTCTTTGCCGTTGTATTTCAAGCAGTTGCTGACGATGAGGTTGAAGTCCACTTCAAATTCGCCCAAGGTCCTGTACCCATGAGACTCCAGCTTCGTCCGCATGGTGGCAAAATCCATCGGGTGGGAGATGAACTCCAGGTAATCTGGGACCTGCAGTGAGGAGAGGGGGAGATAATGTGACTATGTACAGGATAAAGGGAGCGTCTTTATACTGTGAACTGGCTTAATGTACAAGTTATATGAGCTTGCAGACATGAAAGCAGCTGTAGCTGCGCTGTACTGGAAGTTCTAATAAGTGTTTTTCACAGGCCCTTCAAGAACATTCTGTTATGGGTACATTCCTTTTAGAGGAAGATTCTCTCCACACGACATCACACAACCAACACACATTCAGACACCTGCTCTCAAATGGAATGGGAAATTAGCCCAATTAACACCAATTATCCTCTAAGTGTAGTCATTTTGATTTCTAAATCATTCATCAGGATAAAAACTGAAGGAATAAATTTATTAAACGTGAAGACAAACTGGATGAATCAGTTCACGAGACCCACCATCCAATGCGTAGACAGCAGACTAGCATGAACCCTGCCCAATGTTATCTTAGGTAAGGTCGTCTCTATCACTAACTACACTAACACCAAGACTAGTGTTAAATCGGGGGCTGTGAAAGCCTTTTCCTTTCACATCCAAGCATAAGGAAAGAGATATGCATGTGACCGTTCAGTTTGTCCCAAGAAGATATACTGCATGAGTCAGATCATTAGCCAAATACATAAAAACAGTGCCGCAGTTTCCGTCAGGCCAGCAGGTACCTCTTTCAGGTCAACTGGTTCTGCAAAGATCTGTGCCGAGTCCTTCTCCTGCAGCTGGTCCAGGGTTGTGCGCAGGAGTACGATGAAGGGAGTGAGCTGCAGTTCCATTGCAGCTTGACTGACTTTAACCTGCAAACACAACAACAATTACAGGAAACACATTTTAAACTCTGGAGCACTCCGAGTTCAGTCATCGTTTTAGCAGCAGAGAAATCCCCCACAGAAATACGTTATTGATCTGTACGAGGTGGCTCATATTAAATACAGCTGTCAGAGGTTGGAACATTTCATTCAGAAGCCGTCCTTGTTTGAGCGCAAACCCAATGGCAAGTGTGATTATTTAAACATCGGCATCCTTTCTGCTGGATACAGTCTCACCTCAGAAACAAATAAAGGTGCAACTAGTGTACAAGTTATATCAAACTCACAAGCACAGGGCTGGATCCAACCCACAAACACAAGGCTGGATCCAACCCACAAGCACAGGGCTGGATCCAACCCACACAAGCACAGGGCTAGATCCAACCCATAACTACTTGTGTAAACCTTAAGAAAGGTTATTTGCAATTGTGTGTGTTTGGAACCAGTGACCCCACACACCTGAACCGAGCATCAACCACAATGCAAAAGAGCCATGCTCGCCTGCATTCACGGCGTTAGAGCTTTCATGCTCATCTCAGCTTCCCGACAGCGGACAGACTTTAATTTGAGCTGAAATGCAGGAGCTGTATCTGCGCCGCACCACTCCTTCCCTCACCTGCTCTCTCTTCAGCTTCTCCCTCTTGCGGATCAGCTCCACCAGCAGCCTCGCCCGCTCCAGGTCGTGCCGCAGCTTCTGCCAGTACATGAGCTCCTCCTTCACCGCGCTCGTCTTCTCGTCCGGTTCCGCCTGCGAAGGCAACAGAACAGCCGTGTCAGCAGCGGCAGGCAGACACCTGACTAAGTTCTTTAAGGAAAAAAAAATAGAAAAAAAAGTTATATTACAAGACTGGCCACGTGTAAAACGTCTTTACTGAAACACAGTAAACACACTGCCATGTCCAACTGCAGCTGCGTCCTTTGCGGAGATTTCTACCCCCTTTAGTTGTGCAACTGTCTGTCGATCCAAAGGGTTGCTGGTGGCTGCCAGGACAGGAGACCCGTCCCTCCTCCCCCCTCCACCCTTACCTGTTCTGTGTTTCTCTGGGACTGCAAGTGCGAGTGCAGCCTGCGAATCAGGGGAACGCCATTCCTGGACTGCCTCTTCAGCAGCCAGTAATTGTGCAGCCTCTGCATGAACTGGTTCCTCCTCTGAACAGAAACGCCAGTGCAGATTTTATTCAACCTGTGCAAAAAATTGAAATCGTTACAGGTGTTTAATTAGCCATTGTGTAAAGGTTGAGCAGCAAGCTTGAGTTATATTATTATGAAACCAGGACTGGATAATGTTTCATATTGTCCAGTCTGTTGTTGTTCCCTCTTTAAAAGCCTGTTTGACTCTTCAATGTGCATGCTGCACTAAAACATTATTTCTGGGTTTTATTTGATCTCAATCAAGGAGGGGTTGGTAAGCTTCTTCACCCCGCGAGTGCCACCTCTGCCTCTAAAGGTAGCGGAAAATATAAAGACTTCCTTTTCTTCAGTTAAAAACTAATGAGATTTATCTTCAACTGTCCCACAGAGTAATCTGCTAGCAGCTCCTGTGTTTAAATCTGCGATTGTTTGATGTTTTTAGCCGTTTATCACGATCGCACAACAAAAAACAGCAATATTTTGGACAGCAGTTTCTACAAACCATGGATAACCCTCAGTGCTAAACCACAAAGAATAATAAAAAGAGTAAGGCTGACAAAATAACCCTGCAGTAAACCCATCTTAAGCAAGTCTGGCATCAGTGACCGAGCAAACCTGTCAGTTTACAACACTTCAGATATGCACAGAGCATTCAAAACGTAGGCATTTTTAACATAAGAGATCTGGGGCCATATTACAAAAGCATCTTAAGTGACACTCTCATCTTCAGAGATAGAATGTCCTAACTGAAGTTTAGGAGAGTTGATAGTACTGAAAATGCTCTCCTAACTTATTTTCCTATCTTAATTTAAGATTGGAAATAGCATAAGACAGAATGTTCCTAACTTGGTCATTTGCCGAGTTTCTTTCCTGACATTTAGGACTCGGTGTAACCCTTCCTATCTGTCAGTTAGAAAAAGAAAATTCTTAATTTGCAAGATGTGAACAAACCATGCATGAAAATTATGCAGATGTATTATTGCTGTTATGCTTTAGATTTTAAGTTTTGTACTGCACACATTTCTGGACACTCAGGTCTTACTATATACAGCATATTCTACAGCGAACCATAATGATCCATTAGTATATTTTGGGATGTCCACCTTTAAGAGTAAGCTGTGTGTAACACCTAGCCCCACCTCCCATGAGAGAAGGTGGTTCGTATGTACGGGACAGCATGGAGCTGGTGTTAGACACGCTCACACGTCACTGATTATGATCACTATAATAACTGATATTTCAAACTTTACTGAGGAGTAGCATGTGAAGTATTCTGTGTTGATTCTGCCGTGTTACTGTATCACACAGCGAGACTCTCCACTGAACTATAACAAGCGGCTCATATATGTAATGTAACTCGAAGAATACAAGTTTGGACTCTGATGTACAAAATTAAATTACACACTGGAGGCACGAACATCACAGTACTGTTCTTATTTTTAGCTTTACTTTAGCTGTGAGATGCTGCGGTAGGCTGCTGTTCCTAATTAAAATGGTGTTTATGACTGAAACAGAATAATTTTTAAACAGCGGTACTTAATTTATTGTTGTTAACTAGATTTTATTGTACATTTTTCCCTACGATCAAAACCTTATTCTCTTCCCCGAGTAGAATTTAGAGCCCAGCGTTTCTTTGCCACAACTCAATTGAGTTTAGACGCCATCATTTAAAAACATGTCAGTTCTGGTGACAGTTCCCTGAAGCTCGAGCTGGAACCTGCTCTCAGACTCGATCAGTCGTTTATGGATAAGACTGGCATTAGACAGGATTTCCTTACAATGTTAGGATAGAGGGAGACACTTTGGAAATTGGAGACACTGCTCACTTAGGAAATGCTTTTGTAATACCAAGTTAGGAAAAATCCTATCTTAGCCATGAAAGATAAGATAGGAAAGCAAGTTAGGAAAAATCCTATCCTAGCCATGAAAGATAAGATAGGAAAGCAAGTTAGGAAATTGTTCTGCAACACGGCCCCTGAACTACAAATCTTTCCTTAGAAACAGCAGTATTGTGCTTACATACACATTTAAAAGACATTGCCGTGTCATTACCTGTCATTTCAATAGCGGAGTCACATTTAGGGTAGCAAGCTAGGGGCTGATCCTTACACAGTAAAACACAGGCATGTTCAATGTACCGTCAAAACAGCCGAACTGTGAATTAACTAATTGTGGTAACAATTATGCTGCTTACTGTAAATTGCGAACCAATATCTTCCCATACACACTAAGACCTTTACTCTGGCTCTGTCGAGTATGAAGGACACCAAGCGGTTAAAGACACCCAAACCAAAGAAAATAGTAAGTCTGCAGCCTGAACCTCACCCACCTGTGCGAAGGGATTTGTGGCACCATCACCACAGGCATGGCGGAGCGCCTGGCTGCCACCTCCATCGACTTCTTTATTTTGCACTTCAGCTTGGACGCCTTCTTGAGGGTGCGCTTGTGGTGCGCACGGGCCCTTGCCTCGTCCTCATCCTCCTCCTCTTCCTCTTCTTCCCCCTCGCTGTTGGACGCGGCCCCTTTCTTCCTGGCGGTGCCCGGCGGGGAGTGGGCCTTGCAGAAAGCTGTCTTCTTGACAGAGAAAGTGGTCCCATGGACGCTGGTCTCCCGCACAGGGTCGATCTTCATAAAGAGGCCAGCCCGCTGGGCGCAGGTCACGTGGAAGGCGGTGTAGCAGTTGGCCTTGTGGCACTGGATGGAGGCGCCCACCCCCTTCTGCTTGCAGATGCAGCAGGTCAGCTTCCAGCGGGCAGGGGGAATGTTCTCCACCCCTTCCACAGGCTCCAGGAACACTGTGTTGGCAAAGCAGACCTCAGGGATCCAGATGGCGCATACTACATGCGCCCAGCGACCGTCGCTCGTCTGTTTAAAGGCCCCTCCTTTGTTGGGGCAAAGGACGCAGTCCACAGGCCGGGCGGGCGACTGCAGGCAGCAGCGGCACAGCCACTGGCCCTCGGGGATGTAGGGCACGCCGTAGCATTCCTGGTGGACAGCCAGGTTGCAGATGTCACAGAAGAGGATGACGTTGCTGTTGTGGCACTCATCATCCAGGCAGACGCAGCAGAAGGCGTCCTCGTCAATGACCGTCTGAGAGGGGCCCTGGCTCCGGCTCTCCAAGAAGGACTCCTTCTCGAGCCGGTCCAGGAGCACCTCGAAAGTGTCCGGGGAGACGGAGGCATGCCCGTCAGACCTGCGCTTATCGTTAATCATCTCCAACCAGGCGAAGTCCTCCTCATCCATGTCGTACTCTGCCTCAGCGTCAAGCTCATCCACCGACTTCTCCATGTAGCGGTAATAGGCGGCCGGTAGGGGCGGGGCGTCCGTCGGAGTGAAGGACTCCAGGATCTTGAAGGTGGGCTTGGGCAGGGCGTGGTGGTGGTGGTGGTGGTGGTGGTGATGAGACCCCCCCCCTCCTCCGCCCCCCGCACCCAAAGAGGAATTCTTGGCGGGCTCTTTCTTCTTGCCCTTGGCGGTCGGCGGCTTCTTGCCAGCCTTGGCAGGGCTGAGCGGTTGCTCACTGTTCTCCTTGTTGCTGTTGCACTCGCTGATGTCCTGCGCCATCATTTCGTCCTCCGTGATGACCTTGAGCGGGTCCAGGATGCTGATGCGGTGCAGCCGCCCATCAATGTCCACCTCCACCATCTTCTGCGCCTGGGCGTAGGTGAGCGTCTCCCGGGTGGGCGAGCACTTCAGGCGGTAGGGGGACGGGGATCGCGGGCCCTCGGCAGCCTGTCTCAACTTCCTCCGAGGCTTCCTCATCTCCCAGCAGCCAGCTGCTGCGAGAGAACATTCAGAGAGGAAAGACTGTTAGAAACAGCAGAACCATGCTCAGCTGTACTGAGAATGAATAATAAATCACATGTTTAAATAAATAAATGTTGTTTAAGATTTTCAGCACTACTTTACATTTTACTCAAATGTCTCATCGTGGGAAAAATGAAAATTAATCTTGGGATACGCAAAAAAATGCAACGACCATCATCACCAGCATGTGGTTTGCGTCTCAGTCGGGAGTTTGATCAAGTGACAACGCAATTCAAAGTCAAAAGATTCTTGGCAGTTCCAGTAAAGCGTGTGTATTGCTGCTTACATTATTGCTGTGAAAGAGGTGACATCGGGGCAAGCACAGAAAGAGAAGGCCTTCCTTTTTTTTTGGTCTGAAATCTACTTTTATTTTCACATAAAATCCTAGAGAAAACACACACAAGTTTCCAGCAATCTCAAGCCTTTCAGAGGGTTAGCATTCCTATACAATTACAGCCCTGTCTCTGAGATAACAGCACATGAAAGGGTTCCAAAAATATCAATGCGCTGCACAAGGCCAACCACCCAGCAAGCAACAGTGTATTAGAAGCCTTCCATTAATTCAGAAGAGCAGATAATTAGAAGGTTGGGCAATAAATGAGGACCTAGTGAAGACCCAATTCCCTGAAGCATGCAGATCAATTTCAGAATAGCAGCAAATCGGAAAGAAAATCAGGGGGGGTTACCATCCTGAGCTGCCACCCAAATGCCAAGAAGGAAGCAGATTGCAGAGCCTCCAGTGGGCTTAAGTGTTTCAATACAGTTTCAATTGACAGCGTACTATTCTGCTCTGGTGTCTGGATTTCTCTTGCCCATGAGAGGTGGAGGGAGGGAGGAGGGGGCTGTGCTGGATTCAACTGGATCAGCCCGAAACAACAAAATCTTGTGGCCAGGAAACAGGCATAACAACTTAATCAAGTGACAGCAGCAGCAGTTGTACAAATACAGGCTTGTGGGGGGTGGGGGGCATAGAGATGGGACTGGAGTTGAAAAACTACCTACTGCAACAGGAATAGAAGGGGGTCCCACACACCCCCTCACCCACCAAAGCTACTCATAACAAAACACTATACCGCCACACTTTTACATGCCCACACCAAACTCACACTCGACCTTGCGTGACTCAGACATTTGGGCTCTGTGACTCGGAGATAGTCCTTCCTTGCTTGCTTTCTATTACACAGATAACAGTACAGTTACTAGGAAACCTGTGAACAATAAAAACCCACCCAGAAAAACAGTGTCCAATCACTGGCTAAAACCTGTTGTCTTTGCAGCCAATCGCAGTAAGAATAAGAAATTGGAAGCGAGTTAATAGCAGGATAAACCCCCCCCCACCACCACCACCACACCACACCACACCACAAATCTATTCTGAACCTACACAAAAGGGAAATACCAGGGGTGGCTGGTTAACAGCGTTCGCTTGCTCGACGTCAATGACTTCGGCTCTTAGTCTCGCACGGCATGTTACTCTGTGTAAAGACAGGCAACACTTGAGCTGTTTAAACATTAAAATAAAATTCGCAAGTGTAATTATCTTTGTCTAACTTCCTCTAAATTTAAAGTAACGCTATTTGTCTTATTTGTTTGAAATCTTTATTTTTCGCCGTCTGTCCCTTTTCCCTCCCGAGGCTGCTGCAATATCTTGCTGGGTTCGGCAATGTTTCTTTTTGTTAATTTACCGACCGCTACTATCTTTTTAGGGTCACTGGTTATTAAATACACCATACAGTGTATTTGTATTATTTTAATATTAAATATAATATTTTAATCTTTTTTTTTATATTGTTGATAGCCGCGTCAGGCTGGGCAGTGCTTCACCACTGCGGTTGGCACCCTGGACCCCCTCACCTGCATCTCAGGTGTCAACACACAAACATTTTGGTTATCGAGGAATACACAAGCATAATGTTTTTGTGTAAAAGAGAAACAATAAAACACACATTAACTGAAATCAAATGAACTGAAGCACTGTTTCTGTTTTGCAAAACAAATTAAAACAATACCACATCTACTATTTAAGAACACAGTGTGTGTGTAATTATATATATATACACACACACACACACACACACACACACACACACACACACACACACACACACACATATATACAGTGCAGAAAGTATTGACCCCCCTTGGCATTTTTCCTATTTTGTCGCCTTACAACCTGAAATTAAAATGGGTTTTTATTTGGATTTCATATAATGGACATACACAAAATAGTCCAAATTGGTGAAGTGAAATGAAAAAAATAACTTGTTTAAAAAAATTCTAAAAAATAAATAACGGAAAAGTGGTGCGTGCATATGTATTCACCCCCTTTGCTATTAAGCCTCTAAATAAGATCTGGTGCAACCAATTACCTTCAGAAGTCACATAATTAGTTAAATAAAGTCCACCTGTGTGTAATCTAAGTGTCACATGATCTCAGTATATATACACCTGTTCTGAAAGGCCCCAGAGTCTGCAACACCACTAAGCAAGGGGCACCATCAAGCAAGAGGCACCATGAAGACCAAGGAGCTCTCCAAACAGGTCAGAGACAAAGTTGTGGAGAAGTACAAATCAGGGTTGGGTTATAAAAAAATATCCGAAACTTTGAACATCCCACGGAGCACCATTAAAGCCATTATTAAAAAATGGAAAGAATATGGCACCACAACAAACCTGGCAAGAGAGGGCCGCCCACCAAAACTCACAGACCAGGCAAGGAGGGCATTAATCAGAGAGGCAACAAAGAGACCAAAGATAACCCTGAAGGAGCTGCAAAGCTCCACAGCGGAGATTGGAGTATCTGTCCATAGGACCACTTTAAGCCGTACACTCCACAGAGCTGGGCTTTACGGAAGAGTGGCCAGAAAAAAAGCCATTGCTTAAAGAAAAAAATAAGCAAACACATTTGGTGTTTGCCAAAAGGCATGTGGGAGACTCCCCCCAAACATATGGAAGAAGGTACTCTGGTCAGATGAGACTAAAATTGAGCTTTTTGGCCATCAAGGAAAACGCTATGTCTGGCACAAACCCAACACCTCTCATCACCCTGAGAACACCATCCCCACAGTGAAGCATGGTGGTGGCAGCATCATTCTGTGGGGATGTTTTTCATCGACAGGGACTGGGAAACTGGTCAGAATTGAAGGAATGATGGATGGCGCTAAATACGGGGAAATTCTTGAGGGAAACCTGTTTCAGTCTTCCAGAGATTTGAGACTGGCACGGAGGTTCACCTTCCAGCAGGACAATGACCCTAAGCATACTGCTAAAGCAACACTCGAGTGGTTTAAGGGGAAACATTTAAATGTTTTGGAATGGCCTAGTCAAAGCCCAGACCTCAATCCAATTGAGAATCTGTGGTATGACTTAAAGATTGCTGTACACCAGCGGAACCCATCCAACTTGAAGGAGCTGGAGCAGTTTTGCCTTGAAGAATGGACAAAAATCCCAGTGGCTAGATGTGCCAAGCTTATAGATACATACCCCAAGATACTTGCAGCTGTAATTGCTGCAAAAGGTGGCTCTACAAAGTACTGACTTTTGGGGGGTGAATACTTATGCACGCTCAAGTTTTCTGTTTTTTTGTCTTGTTTCTTGTTTGTTTCACAATAAAAAATATTTTGCATCTTTAAAGTGGCAGGCATGTTGTGTAAATCAAATGATACAAACCCAAAAAATCAATTTTAATTCCAGGTTGTAAGGCAACAAAATAGGAAAAATGCCAAGGGGGGTCAATACTTTCGCAAGCCACTGTAGACACACACACACACAGTTCTGGCAATGTCTAAGTGAGAGTGGCAGATTTTACCCGAACTGAAGTCAAAGTAGACGCTCTAGTCAGAGGTGAAAGTTACTTTAATTTCTTACCTGTGCAGTGGTACTCGGGACACTATGCTTGCTCACATATGCCTAAACAACTTCCCTTAAGAAAGCAGGCAAGCCCCATTCAAATCTGGTCGTTATGCTGTTTTCAGTCTTTTACATTTTATTTTATTTTATTGAATGTATAATATCTTCCAGTCTTACGTCGTTTTTAATGTAATTTATCATATTTTTCCACCGTTAAGAAAATTGTATACAAATATTTATCACATGCAATACAGGGTTGGGGTTTATTTATATAAAAAAACACGCCTTACTTGATTTAAATCAGTTTTTTTTATCAATTTTTTTCTCTTTTTTTTTTTTAGATTATGGAATTTTTTTTTTGTACCTTAGTTGTAGCTCTACAGTACCTCCAAACTAAATTTAAGGATGTTGGTAATGGTGTTTTGTGAATAGTTACATACTAAACTAAATTACTCAATCTGAAATGAATACACGAATAAAGCAAATTATTCATCACTATGACATCCTCTAAATGTAAACTACAATACGTGAACTACAAGAATCTAGCAATGGAGAACGCCAGAGAAAAATACCAGTCAGCCCTCACTCATCCCAGCCATTCTTTTCCTTTACTTTCTTTGATTTCCTCTTTCTGTGTCAGTCCAAACATACACACAGTTGTTACTCAGGACTACTTTGCTTTTTATAGTGTGTTCAATTGTTAAAGTTCCTGATTGCACCACTAAATAAACCTGGTTTCACCAGGTCTTTGTGTTAACACAGTGCTCAATTGTCTATTTGGAACCCTGCTGAGCGGTCATCAGAATCGCTCCTGTTAATATGTTAATGATGGGGAAGGCACTCTATAACAGGGCAAGACACGTCTTCAGAAAACCATTTCAGTGCAGTATTTTTTACATCTTTGCTCCATTTATGCGCCACAGAATCAGGGGCAAACACTGTTTCACCATGCACTTGCATCTGTGCTGTGATCGGAATACAGCCCTACAAGTTTTAGTTTATAGACAGTATGAGTTTAAGATGTTTGTGTTAATAAAGGTTTTTAAAACATATTTTTCATGTCTTTTCCTTGAGAAACTAAAATAGGTAATAAATGAAAATTTAAATCAATGTTTTTTTTTTTTTTTTTTTAAATCATGATTTGGCTCTTGTACATTGTTTTTTACTTGTGCAACTTTGCAGTGGACTTCGTGAATTGTTTTGTCTTTTTTACAAATGAATTGTCTGTTGCCAGTTTGAGTTTGCAAAAAAATAATGTATAATTAATGACAAATGTACCTCTTTAAAAAACAGGAAAACACCCATCAGATCACAAATGATTGCATCTGTACCAAAATGTGACAGCGTCCAACTTGCAATCTGACATCATACCACTTTCTGACATTACACAAGTCAAGTTTTGATACGCATATCACATTCGACGATGTACCACTTTCTACCACTACACTGGCTCTATAGTCCAGATCATGGCTTCTATCAAAGTGAAAAACAACGTCCATAAACTTGAACTTAAAGCTTATCTATAAACGTCAGGTACATTCAAACAGTATCCCAATTCCAAAAGAAAAGAAGATAGTGACAAATGCATGTGAATAGAATAATCCAGCTAGAAAAAATAAATCAAGTAATTTTTTGTATTTTTATTATTTGTGCCTTTTTCCTGGGGGATCTTGGACAACGTTCGTTAGATAAGCTGTTCCCCCACTACTACCACTAGCTGAATGAAAATGGACTTGAGTTTGTTTCAAGGACTCTGACTCGGCTACAAGTCTGGCTCATGCAGGTACCACCTCAAATCAAACCCTTTATTTATCCACAGGAGTCCACTGAGAAAGAGTTCTCATTTAGAATGACCCCCTTTCACAATACTATAGGTGCAAATATTAACGTTCAGTTTTACGGTGAAATTGTCTATACAACGGCGCCTTCTATGCACTAGCAACAAACATGCCTTATTGACTGCCTTGATTACATTCCCCCAGCGGGGCAGAGCTAGCTTACTGTGAGACAACTGCAAAAACACTGAGACAACTGCTTACTGTTGGTACATGCTGCAGTACAACACTGTGTGCAAAAGTACTGGAAACACACACAATTTATTTATATATATATATATATATATATATATATATATATATATATATATATATATATATATAATATTTTTTTTTTTTTTTTTTTTTTTTTTTTTTTTTTACTACCTTTTAAAAATTGTACAAACAGCAGCAAAGGGGAAAAAACACTTAAACACATTTTTATCCAATCTGCATGTTTTTATTTTTTTTTTTATTATTTTTTTTTTGTTTGTTTGTTTGTTTTTTTTTGTTTTTTATTACCGGCAGAAATACTTATCCTACTACAACACCAGTCAAAAGCAACTAGAGAGGGCTGGGCATAAAATTAGCCTATTATGACAACACAAACACTACATATTAATTTACCGGGCATGTTACAAAAAAAAAAAAAAAAAAACAATAATCACTGACGGCAACCCAAAATATTTTTTTTTTTTTTAAAAAAAGCGTCAAACTAAAAATGCTCTTTGCATAAATCAGACCACGTGATACTGGCCTGCGTGAAGTTCTGTAACAGCACAGCTGCTGCCACGTGATTTGGAGGAGAGGGGGAAAAAAAGCCGGGTAATGAAAACAGAGGCAAGACTTCAAACAATCTGACTTTTTGTCATTAAAATGCCAGCCATTGTAACAACATCACACACTCGAGAGAAACAGTCGCAGGTCAGGTAAACAAACCTGCAAAACTAACCTGCAGAGAACTGACACTGGCAGTGACGCTGTGTTTATATTAACCGCCAGGCAGCAGCACAGACTACAACATGATATTTATCTTGGCACCGTTTGCAAGCGACAGCTTTGAAAAGCTTCAAAAGGGAAAAGAAAAGTGGGGCAGTACTAGGTCAGGGGGTCGGGCTTAAAATCTTTACTTTCCCAACTCAGATGAAATGTTTTTATGTATCTTATGGGGGCGGGTCCACATGTAAAATTGTCAAGCGCCTGCTGCAGTGATAAAAGAGACCCATTAATACCGCAAAAAAAGACACCTCATGCCGCCACACACCGTTATTACCGGGACTTGTCTCTAATTTTTACGTTAAAAACATTCTTATTCCTTTTAATAATTTGGAGGAAATTCTTCAATATCGAGCCGCCAGACTCACCCCAACCCCAAACCACACACCTGAGAGTTCAAGAACCCAATCAGCAACCACCAATTCTGAACTACCACCCTACTGACCAATCCGCGCAAGGAAGGGGCGGGCTTAAGCAACAGCGCTTGGTTGAATCGAATTGTTTCCAGAAGGCGAGAAGATGGCGGCCATCTTCTCTCCAAAAACCTTGCCGAATAAAACCTTTATTTAAAAATAAATAAAATAAAAGCACAAGTAAAGCAGCGAACTCCACGACGACAGACTTGCGCAACAGGTTCGTCTCTTCCCACTGAAAAGCGGTCGGTTTCTTGTAACCTTTATTTTCCTTTTGCTGAGCAATGACAAGCCACACTCTTATTACGAATTTAAACACCACACACGACCAGCAGACTACAACGACAACAGGACGCAACAGAAAAGAAATCGTTCAACTTACGCGTTTACCTTGATCTCAAAACGCAAACTCAATGCGGCAAGACAGGGCATAAAAACAGGACCAGTCGTCGCTCTGCTGTGGCCGGAAAAACGGCTGTTTTGGAGGCAAAAACGTCTATTTTCCGGCTTCAGACCTCCATAATGGTCTCGACTAAACGTTTTCCTAGAGAAACATAAGAGCCGGAAAGTCTGTAACGTTAAGGTTTTTTAAGAGAAACCCGAGAAGATTGCGACCCTGTGCTGGTAATGGAGTTTTTTTTTTTTTTCAGCAATGGCTAGGGAAAGAAGCCTTTGCTTTCAATCAAGATAGTTAGAACACGCCCCTTAAGAAAAAAAACACACAAGATGACCGGGCTTGCTGGCAAACATGGAAACCCCGTGCAGTACACTCAGTGCAGCCGAGATCACAACACAAAGCTAACGAGAGAGACCCGTCCGTTTATGCATTACACACAGACTAGCCGCAGCCGAGATCACACAACACAAAGCTAACGAGAGAAACCCGTCCGTTTATGCATTACACACAGACTAGCCGCAGCCGAGATCACAACACAAAGCTAACGAGAGAGACCCGTCCGTTTATGCATTACACACAGACTAGCCGCAGCCGAGATCACAACACAAAGCTAACGAGAGAGACCCGTCCGTTTATGCATTACACACAGACTAGCCGCAGCCGAGATCACAACACAAAGCTAACGAGAGAGACCCGTCCGTTTATGCATTACACACAGACTAGCCGCAGCCGAGATCACAGCACAAAGCTAACGAGAGAGACCCGTCCGTTTATGCATTACACACAGACTAGCCGCAGCCGAGATCACAACACAAAGCTAACGAGAGAGACCCGTCCGTTTATGCATTACACACAGACTAGCCGCAGCCGAGATCACACAACACAAAGCTAACGAGAGAAACCCGTCCGTTTATGCATTACACACAGACTAGCCGCAGCCGAGATCACAACACAAAGCTAACGAGAGAGACCCGTCCGTTTATGCATTACACACAGACTAGCCGCAGCCGAGATCACAACACAAAGCTAACGAGAGAGACCCGTCCGTTTATGCATTACACACAGACTAGCCGCAGCCGAGATCACAACACAAAGCTAACGAGAGAGACCCGTCCGTTTATGCATTACACACAGACTAGCCGCAGCCGAGATCACAACACAAAGCTAACGAGAGAGACCCGTCCGTTTATGCATTACACACAGACTAGCCGCAGCCGAGATCACACAACACAAAGCTAACGAGAGAGAGACCCGTGTGTGTGCATCACAGTGCTGTGTGGACAAACTATTTCTCTTAGGTTCCGAGTAAGCGCCTGCAATACACAGTTTTACTGTAGTAGGCCTACTGCAGGTGCTGGCAGTAACAGCCATAAATTTAAAGAGGGGTTTGCATGGGTTATGAACCAGGTGTGCTGCCGACAGAATCTTACTAACTACACTTAAACAATAGCAGTGCACACACACACACACACACTATTCATACATAGCTTTCTGGGCACTGCGGAAATATGTAGACGTCATTGTTATTGTGTCTCCTAGGCAATGGTACAGCAAGTACAAATGCTGCACTCGTCTTTTGGACGAGTTCCCACACACGTGGCAGAATAATTGTGTCAATACGAATACGGCTCCCAAGGAAGCTAACTGATTGATACTCCCTCCGACTGCTCTTTAAACTTTAAAGGGAACTTCACATGCATGAAGCTAAACGAGACTGCTTACGAGACAGCAAGTTGGATCGTTTTAAACCTGTCTGTATCGTTATCGAATTTCTTTGTTTCTACATTCTGTAATATATATATATATATATATATATATATATATATATATATATATATATATATAATGAAAGCAACAATATAAGTAGTGCTGTGTTGTTTTCATCACTGCGTTGGCTTTTACTATTTTTTTTTTAGCCGGATAAATGATCTTAGTGGCGTTAAGCTGAGAGAAAGGGCAGTAGGTATTTTTGTAAAACTACCGAGAGCTCAGCAAAATCAGCTGCCTTAACGCAAATAAACATCCCGGTAGAAACACATGCTTACAATTAATACAGATTGCGTGGCTGAAAACACGGCATGCTTGTAGTCTACTCAGTCGAAACCCAGCAGATAATATCAATATTTTAATACATGCAAACCGGGACTTACCTGAGCAGGCACGAGCGGAACGTGACGTACTAGAGCACCCCTCCACCCCATTCTGCTTTCCACCGCAGCAGCGACGTAACAACTTCGGCGTGACGTCAGAATTCACCTAAACAGCTGCTGGTGCCCGTCACCCCCAGCGTTTGGTTGTGTTCTCTTACATCAGTGAAGTGTTTTAACCCTTTGATCTGCCTGTCTGACGTAGCCCCTGTAACTGGGATAACTAGTGTACATGCTTTAAAGTAAATAACCGAACCATGTAGCTGCTTTTAAACCAGGTTTATAGGTAGGACTAGCTCCAATACATTTAAAAGTACACATCTCAAGAATACCTTCAATGTGGCTGTTTTTTCAGCAGTTTCCTTACCCTTCACTACCAATGTTCGCTCCCTCCTCCTCCCATATTTGTTTCCCTGCCCTCTAAAGCACTGGACTCCCCTCTAATCAGCCCCCGTTGTGCTGAACCTTAGTAAGACTTTTCTTCTTTTTTTTTTAAAGCCTTTATGCGCTTTTTTGGGGTCTTTGATGATAGGGTGAGGATTTGATGAGTAAATATGAAAATTGTAACAAATTAATATTTAATAAATTTGCATTTTTTATTTATGTTACCCCCCTGTCCCGTCCCGTCCCCCCCAGTATGTTTTTACAGTCCCAGTTTGATGTAACTTAAAAAAACAAAGATGATGTTGAGTAAGTAGATTCAAGAAAATGCACAGAGTCCTTTTCTTCAATCAGTTGTTATGTTTATTGAAATATGCAGGGAGTCTGGTCCCAGGTACAGGACAAACACAATACTCGTCCTTACAATTTTTGCATGACATAAAATACCCTTCTGTATAGATGGTCCACCTCCTCTTTCTCTGACACTTAACCAATTGCAAAGGTACAACACATTAATCTGTTACCATATATTTAGTGTGTATGTGTGTGTGTGTCTGTGTGTGTAGTCTTGTGTGACAACCTCTGAACTCAGTGCATTCTCCAAACCCCTGGCACCCCAAAAAGGTCCATAAATCTAGTTTTTGTCATCTTCCTTGTTCATATTTCTCCGTTTTGCTTGAGACCCTTTGAGTCCAGTGGCGTTATCTCTTATTCTCCCTGAGAACCTTTGGGTCCAACGGCAGTCCCTGGGAGGCTTTTATCCTTTATGCTTTGCATTCCAAAAGTCTTAGAGCCTGGCCCCTTCTGGTCCACAGCATTGTTATCTTGTTAGCTTGCAGTTAATGCTGGGCAAGAAGCTTGTAGACACAAGGCAGTAAGAGTCCTAGCTTCTCTGACAGAATGAGGCAGAGTTCCCTAGAGCTGGAGCCTTCCTCCCGTACTATTTCCATTCACCCTGGAATAACCAGCAGCCCGCATCCCGGCACCTAAGAGTGTGACTAGGAGTGCACTGGGTCAACAGCTCCTGGAAATAACTGGGTGCTAATCCACTGAGGGCTTTATACATTAAAGGCAAAGTCTTAATGTATTCTAAACTGCACAGGGAGCCAGTGCAAAGAGGCCAAGATAGGGGTGATATGGTCTCTTTTTCTGGTTTTAGTTAGTATTCTTGCTGGGGCATTTGATGATACCAAACGTTTTGGAATCCCAGAGAAAAATGCATTACAAGAGTCAATTGTTGATGAAACAAAGGCATGCATTAGCCTCTCAGCGCCAGGTACAGAAATAATAGGTGTACATTTAGCTATATTTCTTAAAGGATAACATTATACTTTAATCATTTTCCTAACATGGTTCTCAGATGACAGATTAGGATAAAAAATGACCCCCAAGTTTCTCATTTCCAGTTTTAGTTCCGATTAGAGACTGCTAAAATCTAGCTTACGTAAACTGATATTCTTTAGTTGGTGCTGTGAGCCCACACAGCCTCTGTTTTATCAGAATTCAACATTAGGAAGCTCTGTGACAGCCAACACAATGTCAGCAAGGCGAGCAGCTGATAGCACCCCAGTAGAAGGATTGCCTGGAACAAAAGACAAGTACAGCTGAGGAGTGTCACCTGCACAGCAATGGAAGTTCACTCCAGCCTGCGGATAATGTCACCTAATGGCAGTATATATAATGAAAACAACAAAGGACCCAAGATAGAGCCCTGCAGAACATCTGACAAATCAGACTTCATCTCCCCAATAGAGACAAATTTAAACCTACCAGAAATATAAGGACTAAACCAAGACAGGACACCTCCTGACAAACTCTCAAATATGGTATTACATGCTAGAAATCTGTGTAATTGGTTGGCAACAACTCTCTCTGGAACCTTTGCCAAAAAGGGCATATTGGAGATTGGCCTATAGTTAAAAGCTTTAGAGTCCAGGTTGTTTTTTTTTGAGCATGGTCTTTACCACCACAACCTTAAACGCTGAGGGGACTACACCACAGGAAAGCGATTCATTTAGAATTGTTAAAATGTGTGCATTAATAACACAGACTACATCTTTTAATAATTTGGTCAGGACAGGATCAAGGGAACAAGCAGGTCTCATATGCGGAACTAACACTGTCTGGTCTTGTAAGGTAATCAAGGAAAAAGCCTCCAGCGTCGCTCTATCAGGTCTAGTTGGTTCAGGTAAGTAAGAATGGTCCATAATAGAAGGAGTCTGTAAAATCTTATCTCTAATATGTCAAGTATTTTATTTTGGAAATACTTTAAAGAAGTCATTGCAGTCAATGGTGGGGGCAGATGTATTAGAAGGTGGATTTACTAATTTATCTATGGAATTAAAAAGAAACCTAGGATTATTTGTATTTGTTGCAATAGTATGAAGATCTAGCGTGGGACAGTCTTCCTATATTTAGCTGGATGGCTTTTCCATGCAGTAATGAACACGCAGATTCGTACCCTTCCATCTGTGTTCTAAAGTGTTAGTCATGGAGGTGCTGGAGGTGTTAACCAACTCATCTACTGATACTAATAGTAACTGGCAATACATTTAATTCTTCACAGAACTTCACAGCAGTTGTTATTATTAATTTGGTTAAAGCTACTATCAAGAAACTGCTCGGTTTTGTAAATGCTTCTAAGAATTTCTTTTTGTTTCTGAAGCTCGGCAATCTCTTGCCTTAGAGTCATATTAGAGAACATTTGTGGCAGATAAAACCTTCATTAAATGAGTATAAAAAGTTATAATGATCCTGGTTCACACAACTGCTATAGGCTGGTGGTAGTCGTGGGCCACGCCCTCTGGTGTGGTAATGAAGTGGAACACTGCGGTGTTCTTCCACAGACCTGCTAGGGAATTATGTTGTGTGCTTGACAAAATATGGTATATGGGTCAGTTTTGGCCAAAATAAATAAACTGAAAAAACTTTACAAAGCACAGAAATACATCACAATACGAAGAAAAGGAGAGGGGATCCCTTTTATTGGACTAAATCACAAGCGTTGAAGACCTCAAAGGGCTCTTCTTTTCTGCTTTCACCTGAAGAAGAGGCTTGTCCAATAAATGTATCACCTCTCCTCTCTGTCGGATCGTCTCTGGGCTGATAGGACTGCCATTTCACCTGTCCATCCCTAATACAAAAAGCTGTATTATGCATTATTTAAATATGTAGTTGCTTTAACAAGCTATTCGTTATCAAATTCATTTGAGGAGATATAAGAGAATATATTGGAGGCTTTCTTACAATAAATCGGAGCACCAGAGAGCAGAGCAGAGAGGATGTCAAGGTGGACACTTATTAAAACCCCTTACTGCTGAATATTTCACATCCATGATGACAGAGAGCAGCCCAGGAGACGTCAAGCGTGTGCAACAGAAGGACAAGTTTCGGATCCTTTTCCAGCTGTAGGGGATGTTTTAAGAATTGGCCAAACCTTTCCAACAGCTGGAGGATAATGACTAAAACTGCATTTATCAAGTAAACCTAAATATATCACTTGCAAGGCTAGTTCAGCAACAAGAGCAGAAGTTTAAAGAAATGTTTTTTGGTTTTGCAGTAGACTGTAGTTTTGGTCCTGAAATTGTATTTATTCGAGTTAGATCATAGTAATGATAACTCAAGAACAAACCAAAATGTGCCATTTCAAAATGTGCCTTGGAAGCAACACTGTGTCAGCTGCACTGGTGTACTGCCTCTCCCAAAGTGGAAACTCTAAGTGAAATGAAGTCATTTGAAGTTCCTCACGGACTGGCTCTGGGGTCAGTAACAGATTTCTGTGGTTCTTTGTTTCTCTGGGTTTAGTTTCTCAGTGGTGTAGATATTCAGGAGTGTCGAAGGCAGGTCATTCCTCTCGGGCCGAGTCACGTCAGCACCAGAGTGTTCCTCCGCTTGGACTCCCTGCGTGGGAACTGGATGAAGCTCGTCACCTCATGGAAGCAGAGCCCTAAAGAGGACAGACAGACAGACAGACAGAGAGAGAGAGAGAGAGAGAGAGAGAGAGAGAGAGAGAGAGAGAGAGAGAGAAACCTTGTTAGCAACCAGGCCGAGTTTGAGTAATTTGATACAGGTATGAAATACTAAATTGATCTTAACTATTGGATTCTTGTTGGATTCACTTTGGATCCACATATTCTTCACATACTGTACATCTATAGCAAACTGAACTTGAGACATGGGAGGCTTTTTTTTTTTTTTTAAATTAGCCAGCGATATGAGACTGGTCAGATTAATGATCTCCCCCTTCCTATTTACTGAAACTTAATTTCCCACTGCAATTTCACTGTCATCCACCAGGGGGTGATGTTTTAAGTGTCCTCTTTAGTAAGAAAACGAGCCAGAAGGAGCACATCAGTGTGCAGGTAGAGAGGCTCTGCAGAGCTAACATTGTGTTGCCATTTCAGATGCACTAGACTAGGGATGGAAAGAAGGCTCACATTGCATAGCTATTTGATCCATTCCTGGTTTTAGTGTGAGTTTAATAAGACACATCTGAGCTTGTTATCTGTACACTGTGGCTAATCATGTGGGTGAAACTGCAATGCAATAGGAGTATTTCATCCATCCCTGTATGATATTCAGAAACCAGTGGTGAGCACAGACTTCGTTAAGGGAAGTCTGGGCTGTCCCACGTCCTTTCCCTGTGTGTCTGGGCTGTCCCACGTCCTCTCCCTGTGTGTCTGGGCTGTCTCACGTCATCTCCCTGTGTGTCTGGGCTGTCTCACGTCATCTCCCTGTGTGTCTGGGCTGTCCCACGTCCTCTCCCTGTGTGTCTGGGCTGTCTCACGTCATCTCCCTGTGTGTCTGGGCTGTCTCACGTCATCTCCCTGTGCCTCTGGGCTGTCTCACGTCATCTCCCTGTGTCTCTGGGCTGTCCCACGTCCTCTCCCTGTGTCTCTGGGCTGTCCCACATCCTCCCCCTGGGTCTCTGGGCTGTCCCAAGTCCTCTTCCTGTGTCTCTGGGCTGTCCCACATTGTCCCCGTGTCTCTAGGAAGTCCCACGTCCTCTCTGTGTGTCTGGCTCGTTGGTCGCTATGCTGGTTCCTTACTCTTCCACTCGCTGACAGTCAGCTTTGCTTTCTCACGCGTGTCGTCGTACGGGGCAGTCTCCGTCTCCTCCTCTGGGTCACGGTACTGCTCGAAGTACGGGTGAGCCAGCCCCTCTGCGGCCGTCATGCGCTGCTCTGCATCCAGGACCAGCATCCTCTCCAGCAGGTTCACCGCTGAGGTGGGTACAAACACATAAAAGTGTGAGTTTTTGGTCAAGTATATGGTAAACTACAAAGCGGTATGTAATTCAATGTTAATCTATCATTATTCAGACGGTTTCACTCAACTTTATGAAGCAAAATGAGTTGATTTTGTAGGGCAATGCAAAACTTTTGGCCATAGCTGTACAGGTAAAAAGCTCAGGTGTGTCTTGCTAAACTCATAGCAAAACTATGAATGGATCAAACTGCTATGCAATGGGTCTTATTCCCATCTCTGGGCTGGGTGAGCTACTGCAAACTGATCTCCCCAATCAAACACCAGCCGCTCATACTGAAAAAGATATAATACAGTACAGTGCAATAAACATCTGTCAACAACTCCAAAGAAACCCTTCCACTGTCTATGGGGTTTGAGACAAACCCTTTCACATGGGCTTCAGAATCCCCTCCAATAAACAGCTCTGTGGATACCTCGCACATTTCCTTTCCTGATGAACTCTAATGCACACAAAGCAGTAAATAATGTAGCTCTCCTCCCCTCCCTTCCCCTGAATTGTTCCATTTAAACCCCTTGTGCTGTTGAGAAGCTCTCCACAGTATATAATGCACATCCCCTCCCCTCCCCCCTGAACTGTTCCACTTCACACTGAAACACGACTGCTCTTCTGGAGGTTACCCTCCCGTGCATTCGACTTCACAGCCAGACCTGGTGGATATTCCACTTGGTTTATGTTCTCTGAAGGACTCACCAGAGGGGCTGGCTCTAGGGAAGAGTAGGGAGAAGTCTTTTCTTGGGAAATGCGGCAGAGATCTGATGTAACTCTTTGCCTGTTAGTCATAAACAAAAAGAAAGCTGTTCAATTAAAGCATGCAGCTCAGCTTAGAGGAGAGGCACGAAGACCTGTTCACACCACAGGTCAGAATCCACTAACACTTTACAAGGCGTCTCTGTGGATTTGCATAGTAGTTACTTAGTAAATGTAATTAATGTGAAAATTGTACATTGTAACTATGCATAATAACATTGTAATTATGTGTAAGTTCACGTGTATTTACTAAGTAACTATTGTGTAAACACATAGTAATTAGAGACACTTAAAAAACCTAGAATCCAACCCAATCCACACAGAGACACTAACTGCAGCATTTAGAATTGTCTAGTGACGAACACCAGCATATTGCATAGTTAAATTACTAAATGCAGTGTGCTCCGACATCTTCATAGCTGTTATAATGTTGAAGGTAGTCATCACGTTAAATCACTTTATTGCTGAACCAAATGTGAAATGAAGCTCACTGTGTCTCACCGTCAGTGTGTCAGCTTGAGGACTTGACTAAGTATGAAGCTACTGTATGAAGGAGTACCTGAGTCTGTGGGACTGCTGTCGGAGGGCAAGGCTTGAGATCCTGGAATGGCGCCACACAACAGCAGATTACAGCTACTGCTCTGAGACGCGGTCACAAGCACTGCCCTCTAATGGAGAACGAGAGTATTGCAGCTGATCTGATTCTCATTTGTTAGCACGGTGGTGCTTTTCTCTGATTACAACACTGAATTTGAATTTACATTTTTTATTTATTCTGCTTCAGTCTTTTTTTTTTTTCTATTTATAATGTGTACTTGCTGTGTGGCAGGAGGAAGTTTTAAAAACAACATGTGCAACATGGGTTGATTTTGCAAGCATAATGGTTTACCTCGACGCTCTCCAGCTTTTGAATAAATTCCGGTCCTGGGACCCCCGTTACCTTCACGATCTCGGTCAGCTGATCCATGTCTGGTCATCGTAGGTCAAGGACAACTCTGTGACCTGAGGTGGAGTTTCAATAACATTGAGCCTCCCAATTCACCCCTTGACCCCACCCACATCTGTCTCTCACAGAAACCCCAGTGCAGGGCCGTGAACATCACTGATTACACACACAGAGAGGTCTAGGAGAGCTGCCTCACAGAAACCCCAGTGCAGGACCGTGAACATCACTGATTACACACACAGAGGGGTCTAGGAGAGCTGCCTCACAGAAACCCCAGTGCAGGACCGTGAACATCACTGATTACACACACAGAGGGGTCTAGGAGAGCTGTCTCTCACAGAAATCCCAGTGCAGGACCGTGAACATCACTGATTACACACACAGAGGGGTCTAGGAGAGCTGTCTCTCACAGAAACCCCAGTGCAGGACCATGAACATCACTGATTACACACACAGAGGTCTAGGAGAGCTGTGTCTCACAGAAACCCCAGTGCAGGACCGTGAACATCACTGATTACACACACAGAGGGGTCTAGGAGAGCTGTCTCTCACAGAAATCCCAGTGCAGGACCGTGAACATCACTGATTACACACACAGAGGGGTCTAGGAGAGCTGTCTCTCACAGAAACCCCAGTGCAGGACCGTGAACATCACTGATTACACACACAGAGGGGTCTAGGAGAGCTGTCTCTCACAGAAACCCCAGTGCAGGACCGTGAACATCACTGATTACACACACAGAGGGGTCTAGGAGAGCTGTCTCTCAGGTTCACAGGAACCCATCGATCAGATCCTGATCTTGAAGTTTGGAACATATCAAATAAATATTAATGAGACACCGAGGAAACAAAGGACACAGTCGTTTCCTTTCAAGCTGAAACACTGAGGAAAAAAAGGATACAGTACATGCACTTCAGCTGTGCACTTCGACCTGAAAAACTCAGGAAACAAACAATACAGTCCTTTCCTTTCAAGCTGAAACACCGAGGAAACAAAGGACACAGTCCTTTCCTTTCAAGCTGAAACACCGAGGAAACAAAGGACACAGTCCTTTCCTTTCAAGCTGAAACACCGGGAAACAAAGGACACAGTCCTTTCCTTTCAAGCTGAAACACCGAGGAAACAAAGGACACAGTCCTTTCCTTTCAAGCTGAAACACCGAGGAAACAAAGGACACAGTCCTTTCCTTTCAAGCTGAAACACTGAGGAAACAAAGGACACAGTCCTTTCCTTTCAAGCTGAAACACTGAGGAAACAAAGGACACAGTCCTTTCCTTTCAAGCTGAAACACTGAAACACTGGAAACAAAGGACACAGTCCTTTCCTTTCAAGCTGAAACACCGAGGAAACAAAGGACACAGTCCTTTCCTTTCAAGCTGAAACACTGAGGAAACAAAGGACACAGTCCTTTCCTTTCAAGCTGAAACACTGAGGAAACAAAGGACACAGTCCTTTCCTTTCAAGCTGAAACACTGAGGAAACAAAGGAGTCCTTTCCTTTCAAGCTGAAACACTGAGGAAACAAAGGACACAGTCCTTTCCTTTCAAGCTGAAACACTGAGGAAACAAAGGACACAGTCCTTTCCTTTCAAGCTGAAACACAGAGGAAACAAAGGACACAGTCCTTTCCTTTCAAGCTGAAACACTGAGGAAACAAAGGACACAGTCCTTTCCTTTCAAGCTGAAACACTGAGGAAACAAAGGATACAGTCCTTTCCTTTCAAGCTGAAACACTGAGGAAACAAAGGACACAGTCCTTTCCTTTCAAGCTGAAACACTGAGGAAACAAAGGACTGAGGCTGAAACAGGAAACAAAGGATACAGTCCTTTCCTTTCAAGCTGAAACACCGAGGAAACAAAGGACACAGTCCTTTCCTTTCAAGCTCACAGAGGAAACAAAGGACACAGTCCTTTCCTTTCAAGCTGAAACACCGAGGAAACAAAGGACACAGTCCTTTCCTTTCAAGCTGAAACACTGAGGAAACAAAGGAAACACAGTCCTTTCCTTTCAAGCTGAAACACTGAGGAAACAAAGGATACAGTCCTTTCCTTTCAAGCTGAAACACTGAGGAAACAAAGGATACAGTCCTTTCCTTTCAAGCTGAAACACTGAGGAAACAAAGGACACAGTCCTTTCCTTTCAAGCTGAAACACTGAGGAAACAAAGGACACAGTCCTTTCCTTTCAAGCTGAAACACTGAGGAAACAAAGGACACAGTCCTTTCCTTTCAAGCTGAAACACCGAGGAAACAAAGGATACAGTCCTTTCCTTTCAAGCTGAAACACCGAGGAAACAAAGGACACAGTCCTTTCCTTTCAAGAAACACCGAGGAAACAAAGGACACAGTCCTTTCCTTTCAAGCTGAAACACCGAGGAAACAAAGGACACAGTCCTTTCCTTTCAAGCTGAAACACCGAGGAAACAAAGGACACAGTCCTTTCCTTTCAAGCTGAAACACCGAGGAAACAAAGGACACAGTCCTTTCCTTTCAAGCTGAAACACCGAGGAAACACCAGAAGCTGAAACACCGAGGAAACAGTCCTTTCCTTTCAAGCTGAAACACCAAAGAGGAAACAAAGGACACAGTCCTTTCCTTTCAAGCTGAAACACCGAGGAAACAAAGGACACAGTCCTTTCCTGAAACACTGAGGAAACAAAGGACACAGTCAAGCTGAAACACAAAGGATACAGAGGAAACAAAGGAAACACAGTCCTTTCCTTTCAAGCTGAAACACCGAGGAAACAAAGGACACAGTCCTTTCCTTTCAAGCTGAAACACCGAGGAAACAAAGGACACAGTCCTTTCCTTTCAAGCTGAAACACTGAGGAAACAAAGGATACAGTCCTTTCCTTTCAAGCTGAAACACTGAGGAAACAAAGGACACAGTCCTTTCCTTTCAAGCTGAAACACCGAGGAAACAAAGGACACAGTCCTTTCCTTTCAAGCTGAAACACCGAGGAAACAAAGGACACAGTCCTTTCCTTTCAAGCTGAAACACCGAGGAAACAAAGGACACAGTCCTTTCCTTTCAAGCTGAAACACCGAGGA
Organism: Polyodon spathula; assembly: GCF_017654505.1. Lineage (NCBI taxonomy): Eukaryota > Metazoa > Chordata > Actinopteri > Acipenseriformes > Polyodontidae > Polyodon > Polyodon spathula. The sequence continues at coordinate 3,147,976 of NC_054572.1, read as the reverse complement.
AACAAAGGACACAGTCCTTTCCTTTCAAGCTGAAACACCGAGGAAACAAAGGACACAGTCCTTTCCTTTCAGTCCTTTCCTTTCAAGCTGAAACACTGAGGAAACAAAGGATACAGTCCTTTCCTTTCAAGCTGAAACACCGAGGAAACAAAGGACACAGTCCTTTCCTTTCAAGCTGAAACACCGAGGAAACAAAGGACACAGTCCTTTCCTTTCAAGCTGAAACACTGAGGAAACAAAGGACACAGTCCTTTCCTTTCAAGCTGAAACACCGAGGAAACAAAGGACACAGTCCTTTCCTTTCAAGCTGAAACACCGAGGAAACAAAGGACACAGTCCTTTCCTTTCAAGCTGAAACACCGAGGAAACAAAGGATACAGTCCTTTCCTTTCAAGCTGAAACACCGAGGAAACAAAGGACACAGTCCTTTCCTTTCAAGCTGAAACACCGAGGAAACAAAGGACACAGTCCTTTCCTTTCAAGCTGAAACACTGAGGAAACAAAGGATACAGTCCTTTCCTTTCAAGCTGAAACACTGAGGAAACAAAGGATACAGTCCTTTCCTTTCAAGCTGAAACACTGAGGAAACAAAGGACACAGTCCTTTCCTTTCAAGCTGAAACACTGGGATACAGTCCTTTCCTTTCAAGCTGAAACACCGAGGAAACAAAGGACACAGTCCTTTCCTTTCAAGCTGAAACACCGAGGAAACAAAGGACACAGTCCTTTCCTTTCAAGCTGAAACACTGAGGAAACAAAGTACAGTCCTTTCCTTTCACACAGTCCTTTCCTTTCAAGCTGAAACACTGAGGAAACAAAGGATACAGTCCTTTCCTTTCAAGCTGAAACACCGAGGAAACAAAGGAACACAAAAACACTGAGGAAACAAAGGATACAGTCCTTTCCTTTCAAGCTGAAACACTGAGGAAACAAAGGATACAGTCCTTTCCTTTCAAGCTGAAACACCGAGGAAACAAAGGACACAGGCTGAAACACTGAGGAAACAAAGTCAGTCCTTTCCTTTCAAGCTGAAACACCGAGGAAACAAAGGACACAGTCCTTTCCTTTCAAGCTGAAACACCGAGGAAACAAAGGATACAGTCCTTTCCTTTCAAGCTGAAACACTGAGGAAACAAAGGATACAGTCCTTTCCTTTCAAGCTGAAACACTGAGGAAACAAAGGATACAGTCCTTTCCTTTCAGCTGAAACACCGAGGAAACAAAGGATACAGTCCTTTCCTTTCAAGCTGAAACACTGAGGAAACAAAGGATACAGTCCTTTCCTTTCAAGCTGAAACACCGAGGAAACAAAGGACACAGTCCTTTCCTTTCAAGCTGAAACACCGAGGAAACAAAGGACACAGTCCTTTCCTTTCAAGCTGAAACACTGAGGAAACAAAGGACACAGTCCTTTCCTTTCAAGCTGAAACACTGAGGAAACAAAGGACACAGTCCTTTCCTTTCAAGCTGAAACACTGAGGAAACAAAGGATACAGTCCTTTCCTTTCAAGCTGAAACACTGAGGAAACAAAGGATACAGTCCTTTCCTTTCAAGCTGAAACACTGAGGAAACAAAGGATACAGTCCTTTCCTTTCAAGCTGAAACACCGAGGAAACAAAGGACACAGTCCTTTCCTTTCAAGCTGAAACACCGAGGAAACAAAGGACACAGTCCTTTCCTTTCAAGCTGAAACACCGAGGAAACAAAGGACACAGTCCTTTCCTTTCAAGCTGAAACACCGAGGAAACAAAGGATACAGTCCTTTCCTTTCAAGCTGAAACACTGAGGAAACAAAGGATACAGTCCTTTCCTTTCAAGCTGAAACACTGAGGAAACAAAGGATACAGTCCTTTCCTTTCAAGCTGAAACACTGAGGAAACAAAGGATACAGTCCTTTCCTTTCAAGCTGAAACACTGAGGAAACAAAGGATCAGTCCTTTCCTTTCAAGCTGAAACACTGAGGAAACAAAGGATACAGTCCTTTCCTTTCAAGCTGAAACACCGAGGAAACAAAGGGAAACACACAGTCCTTTCCTTTCAAGCTGAAACACCGAGGAAACAAAGGACACAGTCCTTTCCTTTCAAGCTGAAACACCGAGGAAACAAAGGATACAGTCCTTTCCTTTCAAGCTGAAACACTGAGGAAACAAAGGACACAGTCCTTTCCTTTCAAGCTGAAACACTGAGGAAACAAAGGATACAGTCCTTTCCTTTCAAGCTGAAACACTGAGGAAACAAAGGATACAGTCCTTTCCTTTCAAGCTGAAACACCGAGGAAACAAAGGATACAGTCCTTTCCTTTCAAGCTGAAACACTGAAGCTGAAACACCGAAGGACACAGTCCTTTCCTTTCAAGCTGAAACACCGAGGAAACAAAGGACACAGTCCTTTCCTTTCAAGCTGAAACACCGAGGAAACAAAGGACACAGTCCTTTCCTTTCAAGCTGAAACACTGAGGAAACAAAGGATACAGTCCTTTCCTTTCAAGCTGAAACACCGAGGAAACAAAGGACACAGTCCTTTCCTTTCAAGCTGAAACACTGAGGAAACAAAAACAAAGGATACAGTCCTTTCCTTTCAAGCTGAAACACCGAGGAAACAAAGGATACAGTCCTTTCCTTTCAAGCTGAAACACTGAGGAAACAAAGGATACAGTCCTTTCCTTTCAAGCTGAAACACTGAGGAAACAAAGGACACAGTCCTTTCCTTTCAAGCTGAAACACCGAGGAAACAAAGGACACAGTCCTTTCCTTTCAAGCTGAAACACTGAGGAAACAAAGGATACAGTCCTTTCCTTTCAAGCTGAAACACTGAGGAAACAAAGGATACAGTCCTTTCCTTTCAAGCTGAAACACTGAGGAAACAAAGGACACAGTCCTTTCCTTTCAAGCACAGCTCCTTTCCTTTCAAGCTGAAACACCGAGGAAACAAAGGATACAGTCCTTTCCTTTCAAGCTGAAACACCGAGGAAACAAAGGATACAGTCCTTTCCTTTCAAGCTGAAACACTGAGGAAACAAAGGATACAGTCCTTTCCTTTCAAGCTGAAACACCGAGGAAACAAAGGATACAGTCCTTTCCTTTCAAGCTGAAACACTGAGGAAACAAAGGATACAGTCCTTTCCTTTCAAGCTGAAACACTGAGGAAACAAAGGATACAGTCCTTTCCTTTCAAGCTGAAACACCGAGGAAACAAAGGATACAGTCCTTTCCTTTCAAGCTGAAACACCGAGGAAACAAAGGACACAGTCCTTTCCTTTCAAGCTGAAACACCGAGGAAACAAAGGATACAGTCCTTTCCTTTCAAGCTGAAACACTGAGGAAACAAAGGATACAGTCCTTTCCTTTCAAGCTGAAACACTGAGGAAACAAAGGATACAGTCCTCCTTTCCTGAAACACAAACAAAGGAGCTGAAACACTGAGGAAACAAAGGATACAGTCCTTTCCTTTCAAGCTGAAACACTGAGGAAACAAAGGATACAGTCCTTTCCTTTCAAGCTGAAACACTGAGGAAACAAAGGATACAGTCCTTTCCTTTCAAGCTGAAGGAAACAAAGGACTGAAACACCGAGGAAAAAAAGGATACAGTCCTTTCCTTTCAAGCTGAAACACCGAGGAAACAAAGGATACAGTCCTTTCCTTTCAAGCTGAAACACTGAGGAAACAAAGGATACAGTCCTTTCCTTTCAAGCTGAAACACCGAGGAAACAAAGGATACAGTCCTTTCCTTTCAAGCTGAAACACTGAGGAAACAAAGGATACAGTCCTTTCCTTTCAAGCTGAAACACTGAGGAAACAAAGGATACAGTCCTTTCCTTTCAAGCTGAAACACTGAGGAAACAAAGGATACAGTCCTTTCCTTTCAAGCTGAAACACTGAGGAAACAAAGGAAACACAGTCCTTTCCTTTCAAGCTGAAACACTGAGGAAACAAAGGATACAGTCCTTTCCTTTCAAGCTGAAACACCGAGGAAACAAAGGATACAGTCCTTTCCTTTCAAGCTGAAACACTGAGGAAACAAAGGATACAGTCCTTTCCTTTCAAGCTGAAACACTGAGGAAACAAAGGATACAGTCCTTTCCTTTCAAGCTGAAACACTGAGGAAACAAAGGATACAGTCCTTTCCTTTCAAGCTGAAACACTGAGGAAACAAAGGATACAGTCCTTTCCTTTCAAGCTGAAACACTGAGGAAACAAAGGATACAGTCCTTTCCTTTCAAGCTGAAACACTGAGGAAACAAAGGATACAGTCCTTTCCTTTCAAGCTGAAACACTGAGGAAACAAAGGATACAGTCCTTTCCTTTCAAGCTGAAACACTGAGGAAACAAAGGATACAGTCCTTTCCTTTCAAGCTGAAACACTGAGGAAACAAAGGACACAGTCCTTTCCTTTCAAGCACTGAGGAAAAAAAGGATACAGTGAAACACTGAGGAAACAAAGGATACAGTCCTTTCCTTTCAAGCTGAAACACTGAGGAAACAAAGGATACAGTCCTTTCCTTTCAAGCTGAAACACTGAGGAAACAAAGGATACAGTCCTTTCCTTTCAAGCTGAAACACTGAGGAAACAAAGGATACAGTCCTTTCCTTTCAAGCTGAAACACTGAGGAAACAAAGGATACAGTCCTTTCCTTTCAAGCTGAAACACTGAGGAAACAAAGGATACAGTCCTTTCCTTTCAAGCTGAAACACTGAGGAAACAAAGGATACAGTCCTTTCCTTTCAAGCTGAAACACTGAGGAAACAAAGGATACAGTCCTTTCCTTTCAAGCTGAAACACCGAGGAAACAAAGGACACAGTCCTTTCCTTTCAAGCTGAAACACCGAGGAAACAAAGGATACAGTCCTTTCCTTTCAAGCTGAAACACTGAGGAAACAAAGGATACAGTCCTTTCCTTTCAAGCTGAAACACTGAGGAAACAAAGGATACAGTCCTTTCCTTTCAAGCTGAAACACCGAGGAAACAAAGGATACAGTCCTTTCCTTTCAAGCTGAAACACCGAGGAAACAAAGGATACAGTCCTTTCCTTTCAAGCTGAAACACTGAGGAAACAAAGGACACAGTCCTTTCCTTTCAAGCTGAAACACTGAGGAAACAAAGGATACAGTCCTTTCCTTTCAAGCTGAAACACTGAGGAAACAAAGGATACAGTCCTTTCCTTTCAAGCTGAAACACTGAGGAAACAAAGGATACAGTCCTTTCCTTTCAAGCTGAAACACTGAGGAAACAAAGGATACAGTCCTTTCCTTTCAAGCTGAAACACTGAGGAAACAAAGGACACAGTCCTTTCCTTTCAAGCTGAAACACTGAGGAAACAAAGGATACAGTCCTTTCCTTTCAAGCTGAAACACTGAGGAAACAAAGGATACAGTCCTTTCCTTTCAAGCTGAAACACTGAGGAAACAAAGGATACAGTCCTTTCCTTTCAAGCTGAAACACCGAGGAAACAAAGGACACAGTCCTTTCCTTTCAAGCTGAAACACTGAGGAAACAAAGGATACAGTCCTTTCCTTTCAAGCTGAAACACTGAGGAAACAAAGGATACAGTCCTTTCCTTTCAAGCTGAAACACTGAGGAAACAAAGGACACAGTCCTTTCCTTTCAAGCTGAAACACTGAGGAAACAAAGGATACAGTCCTTTCCTTTCAAGCTGAAACACTGAGGAAACAAAGGATACAGTCCTTTCCTTTCAAGCTGAAACACTGAGGAAACAAAGGATACAGTCCTTTCCTTTCAAGCTGAAACACCGAGGAAACAAAGGACACAGGAAACAAAGGACACAGTCCTTTCCTTTCAAGCTGAAACACCGAGGAAACAAAGGACACAGTCCTATCCTTTCAAGCTGAAACACTGAGGAAACAAAGGATACAGTCCTTTCCTTTCAAGCTGAAACACCGAGGAAACAAAGGACACAGTCCTTTCCTTTCAAGCTGAAACACTGAGGAAACAAAGGATACAGTCCTTTCCTTTCAAGCTGAAACACAAAGGACGAGGAAACAAAGGAAACACAGTCCTTTCCTTTCAAGCTGAAACACTGAGGAAACAAAGGATACAGTCCTTTCCTTTCAAGCTGAAACACCGAGGAAACAAAGGACACAGTCCTTTCCTTTCAAGCTGAAACACTGAGGAAACAAAGGATACAGTCCTTTCCTTTCAAGCTGAAACACTTTCCTTTCCTTTCAAGCTGAAACACTGAGGAAACAAGGAAACAAAGGATACAGTCCTTTCCTTTCAAGCTGAAACACTGAGGAAACAAAGGATACAGTCCTTTCCTTTCAAGCTGAAACACTGAGGAAACAAAGGATACAGTCCTTTCCTTTCAAGCTGAAACACCGAGGAAACAAAGGATACAGTCCTTTCCTTTCAAGCTGAAACACCGAGGAAACAAAGGATACAGTCCTTTCCTTTCAAGCTGAAACACTGAGGAAACAAAGGATACAGTCCTTTCCTTTCAAGCTGAAACACTGAGGAAACAAAGGATACAGTCCTTTCCTTTCAAGCTGAAACACTGAGGAAACAAAGGATACAGTCCTTTCCTTTCAAGCTGAAACACTGAGGAAACAAAGGATACAGTCCTTTCCTTTCAAGCTGAAACACTGAGGAAACAAAGGATACAGTCCTTTCCTTTCAAGCTGAAACACTGAGGAAACAAAGGAGTCCTTTCCTTTCAAGCTGAAACACTGAGGAAACAAAGGATACAGTCCTTTCCTTTCAAGCTGAAACACTGAGGAAACAAAGGATACAGTCCTTTCCTTTCAAGCTGAAACACTGAGGAAACAAAGGATACAGTCCTTTCCTTTCAAGCTGAAACACTGAGGAAACAAAGGATACAGTCCTTTCCTTTCAAGCTGAAACACTGAGGAAACAAAGGATACAGTCCTTTCCTTTCAAGCTGAAACACTGAGGAAACAAAGGATACAGTCCTTTCCTTTCAAGCTGAAACACCGAGGAAACAAAGGATACAGTCCTTTCCTTTCAAGCTGAAACACTGAGGAAACAAAGGATACAGTCCTTTCCTTTCAAGCTGAAACACTGAGGAAACAAAGGATACAGTCCTTTCCTTTCAAGCTGAAACACTGAGGAAACAAAGGATACAGTCCTTTCCTTTCAAGCTGAAACACCGAGGAAACAAAGGATACAGTCCTTTCCTTTCAAGCTGAAACACTGAGGAAACAAAGGATACAGTCCTTTCCTTTCAAGCTGAAACACTGAGGAAACAAAGGATACAGTCCTTTCCTTTCAAGCTGAAACACTGAGGAAACAAAGGATACAGTCCTTTCCTTTCAAGCTGAAACACCGAGGAAACAAAGGACACAGTCCTTTCCTTTCAAGCTGAAACACCGAGGAAACAAAGGACACAGTCCTTTCCTTTCAAGCTGAAACACCGAGGAAACAAAGGATACAGTCCTTTCCTTTCAAGCTGAAACACAGTCCTTTCCTTTCAAGCTGAAACACCGAGGAAACAAAGGACACAGTCCTTTCCTTTCAAGCTGAAACACTGAGGAAACAAAGGATACAGTCCTTTCCTTTCAAGCTGAAACACTGAGGAAACAAAGGATACAGTCCTTTCCTTTCAAGCTGAAACACTGAGGAAACAAAGGATACAGTCCTTTCCTTTCAAGCTGAAACACTGAGGAAACAAAGGATACAGTCCTTTCCTTTCAAGCTGAAACACTGAGGAAACAAAGGATACAGTCCTTTCCTTTCAAGCTGAAACACTGAGGAAACAAAGGATACAGTCCTTTCCTTTCAAGCTGAAACACCGAGGAAACAAAGGACACAGTCCTTTCCTTTCAAGCTGAAACACCGAGGAAACAAAGGATACAGTCCTTTCCTTTCAAGCTGAAACACTGAGGAAACAAAGGATACAGTCCTTTCCTTTCAAGCTGAAACACTGAGGAAACAAAGGACACAGTCCTTTCCTTTCAAGCTGAAACACTGAGGAAACAAAAGAAACAGTCCTTTCCTTTCAAGCTGAAACACCGAGGAAACAAAGGATACAGTCCTTTCCTTTCAAGCTGAAACACAGTCCTTTCCTTTCAAGAAACAAAGGATACAGTCCTTTCCTTTCAAGCTGAAACACCGAGGAAACAAAGGACACAGTCCTTTCCTTTCAAGCTGAAACACTGAGGAAACAAAGGATACAGTCCTTTCCTTTCAAGCTGAAACACCGAGGAAACAAAGGATACAGTCCTTTCCTTTCAAGCTGAAACACTGAGGAAACAAAGGATACAGTCCTTTCCTTTCAAGCTGAAACACCGAGGAAACAAAGGATACAGTCCTTTCCTTTCAAGCTGAAACACTGAGGAAACAAAGGACACAGTCCTTTCCTTTCAAGCTGAAACACTGAGGAAACAAAGGATACAGTCCTTTCCTTTCAAGCTGAAACACTGAGGAAACAAAGGATACAGTCCTTTCCTTTCAAGCTGAAACACTGAGGAAACAAAGGATACAGTCCTTTCCTTTCAAGCTGAAACACTGAGGAAACAAAGGATGTCCTTTCCTTTCAAGCTGAAACACTGAGGAAACAAAGGATACAGTCCTTTCCTTTCAAGCTGAAACACCGAGGAAACAAAGGACACAGTCCTAAGCTCAGCCACTGACTCATTGTGTGAAGTGAGCAAGTCAATTAACCTCCTTGGAAAAAGGTGTCTGCTAAATAACAAATCAAAATAAACAAATTGTAAACAAAACAAGTGACCCTTTCAAGTGAAGCTGATGTGTAGTTTCAAATCCCTTTCCCTTCAGCTAGCCTTGGAAAAAGGTGTCTGCTAAATAAACAAAATCAAAATACATTCACAGACGGAGTGACCCACTTGCTTCATTCAGGTAATAGCGGGAACACGAGGCAGAAGCCCACCGTGCCACAACATTCACTGAGACTTGGACTACAGTATCAAAAGTTGTGAGATCGAAACCTTCATCGGAAACATTTTTCCACAGGATAGCCTGGCAATTTATTGTTTAGTTTGTATTAAAATGGTTTTTCGGATTTTAAAAACAACACCAGCTTCCAGAATTAAAACAGTATCCAAAGTTAGTATTTAAAATTGCAGAATATAGCGCTCGATAATAACACACAGACATCATGTACTGTTCAGGGAGAAGTTCTTCCAAACTCCCTCCCCAGCGCTCCTTACAAAGGCAACGATCCAGCCCTGCATTACAGAACCCTGGCTGTAACACAGGGCTGTCACTGTCTGCAATGCATTAGATTTATTATATTGATATATAAAAGGGTCACGCTGTCCTTGGATGCAGTTTGTATCACTTGTTTATAAGCCTTGTGGCTTTTGCAGTCATAAACAGAGACAGTGCCAGCTAAGACTGCCTGCCAAGCTCACCGAGAAGATGGGCGACTCCAGCCCTGAGAGGCGAACCCACTCCAGGTTTAATATCGTCTGTAGAATGAGTTGGTTCATTTAAACAATTACAAGCATTGCAAAGAAAGAAAAGATAGCGACTTGCCAGTCTGGGTGTAGTGCATCCAGTTGAGAATGACCTCTGGAGCTCGGTACCAACGTGTCACCACATAGCCGGTCATTTCAGGGTCCGCATGTCTTGCCAGACCGAAATCCAGGATCTAGGAGGGGCAGGGGGTTAGAATCTAGGTCGTGCGTGTGGGTGGGGGGGGGGGGGGGGGGGTGACTATTTCATATGTATATTTTGTATATTTGGATATCAGGCGAAACATTAAAACACAAATAGCAGTAGTGGATGCAAAACGTGAACGGAATGAACAATTCGCAACACTCTTTTATTGGCATCCTGATAATTAAGTTTTACTGCGATGCACCATGTAAAAACAAGTAAAGTTTGACCATGTACAAAACATGGATAGCGGGCATCTTATCACATGTGCGTGGAATGTTTTCAGATGTTGCCCCCATGAAAAGCAAGAAACAAAATCTGCCTGGGCAATACAGAATGAAAGAAACTAACTAACTATAGATATCTATCTTTAAAAGTCACACACTTAGCAATTCTTTCTTGTCAATGGAGTGCTGTTTAAATGTGTACAGACCAGCACAACGCTCTCCTACACCAGGGTATTATTTAGGATGCATGCAGCAGAATTAAATTACCTTTAGTTCACAGTCTTCGTTAACGGCCAGGTTTCCTGGCTTCAGATCCTGCAGGTTATAAAAGAGGTGTCAAGTGTGATGGTTGTGAAACAGGGCCTGAATAAGGTACACCGAATGCAGAATAGAAAAACCATGATAGCAGGAGGGATCGCAAACAGTGAGCATCTCATGCATTGTTATTGCATGGTGATCATGGCATATAGTTTGGTAACACTTTCGGTTTAAAGATCTGTACTAAACAAGGAATAATCCATAGGTAAATAAAGCATGCTATAAATATACAGCATTGTAAGAATATGTAACTAAGGCATTCAAAACCTCAAAATTCCTTTCTAGCACAGCATGAAGCTTTACAGTAGCAATGTGGCATTAACATGTTATTGTACTCAACTGGTTTTGCTTGGCAATAACGGTTAACACATTTACATACGAATTATAAACGGATCCTAAAACAAAATGCTCCATTTAACAGGGTCTGTGTGCATGTGTATTAGGTTCTTGCAACTGGTGTGAATTGAAGCTTCTTTGCCACTAGCTTTCTGAACAGGATGTACAGAGGAGACAGCACACAGCAGCTGGCAAGGCTGAGACTTTTCCAGAACAGTGAGGTCCCTGCTTCACTGAGTACACATGTGCTGATAAGGAGCAGCCACTGGCTTTCATTTAATGCTGCAGTTTGCTAAAGTGTATTTAAACAGAGGGTGCTGAGAGGACTCTTGACCTCTTGATTCAAAACAGGGGGTGTTGTCGGCTGCTCTTGCAGTGTTTGGCTGTAGCCAAGCCCTGACAGTCCAGCCATGTGTTTCCTCAAGTTAGTTTGGTTTTCAGAAGCAGCTGTGACAGTGACTTTATAATCCTTGTGGATCCCCACGCTGCTTCTTCCCTCATATCTCATGAACATGCTTCTGCAATCGCGCACGCTGCAGCGCACAATTGTGGGTTTGATTTTGATTCCGGAAGTTCAAACAATCACTGTTCAGACAAGCCTGCAAGACTGCAATTTCAGGTTCTTGCAACTCAAGCAATTACTTCCCAATTAAATTGGCAAAACCACAGGTCAACTGGGGGGAAAAAAACGTGAATTCCATTTGAGAGTTGTTACTGTAGAAGTCGGTTTGTTTCCCTCTTGCTTCAGAAGACGTAATGTGGAGTAATTATGTCTGTACATGTACCAGGCAGCCAGACAGGCCTGAGTGCACAATGTACCCGGCCTTGAACAAGGTGTTCTGATGACGTGACAGTAATCAGCAGCAGCAGACTCAGGGCAGATCGGAGCAGGCTGTGAACAGCAGGTCTGATTCCTAGCAGCTCCTCAGCTCCAGCTCTGTCTTGTGTTCACCTTCATAAAGGCTTCCAAACAAATCAATTATTTCTTAAGTGACGCCAAAACATTCTGACCCGTCCCGCTCACACACAGACACACTGAAACCAAAGACTTCCATTAGCAGAGTCAGAACTGGAATCCTTTTAAATGCATCAATAAACCTAGACAAGGCAGAGGAGGAGACGGGCTTTTAAAATGCGAGCTACTGAGCTACTAGCAAAATGAGTTACTCTTGTAACTTTGCTTCACTGATAAAGGTGGGTGAGTCACCCATCACTGCCAGGACTCAAAGAAACAGGCAGTGAATGTACAAGGGCTGGAGGCGAGCATGTCTGCGCTGGATTTGCTTTTTTACATGAAGCACGTCACACAGAGCAACGTGGCGCCTGCAGGGAAGAGGCTTTGCTGCTGCTGTAAGCTTGCTTCAGGAATGGTGGAAGCAGAACCCAAGACTACAGAGCAGTGTGAAAGTGAACCTGTAAGGGAGAGAGATAGAGAGAGGACAGCCACTGCTTACAGAGCGACACCCACAACACAGGTTGATATCAGACCTGCAGAATGATTGAAGCACAGACAGAGAGAGAGAGAGAGGAGAGGAGAGAGAGAGAGACAGAGACAGCGAGAGAGAGAGAGAGAGAGAGAGAGAGAGACAGAGGGAGGACAGCCACTGCTTACAGAGCGACACCCACAACACAGGTTGATATCAGACCTGCAGAATGACTGAAGCACAGACAGAGAGAGAGAGAGAGGAGAGAGAGACAGAGACAGAGAGAGAGAGAGAGAGAGAGAGAGAGAGAGACAGAGAAAGGACAGCCACTGCTTACAGAGCGACAACCACTACACAGGCTGATATCAGACCTGCAGAAAGACTGACAGATACAGAAAATCAAAGAGCAGACTAACCGCAGATTAATGAAAATATGACACTCCCGTGAATGAAATACATCAAAGTAAATTATTTTGAAATACCTGATAAACCTTATTGGCTGTGGGACAGCAGGGAAAGGGCTGCAATCAATTACTCTCATTTCTCCTTCCTTGGAAAATGGGATTTCTTGCTTAGCACACAGTGCAACCTAGTGGTTGTATGTTGTAAGCACAGCAGGATGTCAATGGAAAAGCTCTGTTCACCCCTAGTATACACCCTGTTTAAGCCAGTGAAGTTGAACTTACCCGGTGAATAATTCCTGCCGAATGAATATACTGCAAGAGAAAGAAGAAAGCAATGAGATGCACAGACAATCACACAATTCAAAACAGATATAATGAGAACAACACACTCCTGGTGTCAAAACTATGAAAGCAGGGTTACAATGACCTGCCCCACGGGACAGCAAAATAAATCTATAGTCTCAATCGATAGCCCTCATTACTCCTAACTAATCGGAAGCCAGAACTCTTGCATAAGTAGATCACCGTGACGAGAATTCCAATCCCCTCAAGAATGTGTGCCAATCTAAATCTATACTAAAGTGTGTCACACTTGAAGCAGCAGCTCTGAAGCCAGAATATAAATATTCCTGTCAGGTGTTAACCAAGTGGACAGTAGCCAAACAGACATTCGATATGTTATTCCTTTGTAACAGATGAGTAAATAGCAAGGAAACATTTCTTCACAGTCCAGTGCAGCTTGTATCTCATGCTGCTCCATTTTAAAACTGCTTTCAGTGACTGTCAGTGTTTTTTAGTTCTCACTTCGGCTTTGCAAAACCTACTCAGTTCAAACTCGCCATCGAAGGCAGAACCAAAACAAACAGGACTGGCCTCCAGATTTCATTTAAGAGCAGACAAGGGTTAAAGCACATCACCACTCAACAAGCAAGCACAAACACAGACAAGAGTTACAGAGTTCTATCAGGGCACTGACAGAACTGGAATTCAAGAGCTCCCCCCTTACAAAAGCATGCCACTGTATTTTTGCTGTGCTTTTCCCATGGTTATACTATACATTTACCACTGCTTTTATAAGGGCTACATGCATTTATATTGTACATTACAACAATGTTCCTAGTTAACGTTTGTTTACCATGGTTAAAAAAAAACAGCAAAGTAACTTTGTGCTGCAGCAAAATTTTAAACAACAATAAAAGCAAATCCATCCGTCCTTACAAGTCTCCAAGCCAACCCACCTTGAGTCCCTTCAGAATCTGATAAACCAGGAACTGGATCTTGTCCTCAGAGAGCACTCCCTTGACCTTGGACAGGTCCATGTCCATGTAAGGCATGACCAGGTAGCTGGGGGAGGAGAGCAGGGATGAGCTGGGAAAGCAGCAGGCACGTCTTTCCACAGTACAAGGCAACGGAACAAGCAGGATCAGCTTTAAACAAATGAAAGGGAAGAGACTCACAAGTCCTGGAAGTCCTCTAGAGTGGCAGCAGGAGTGAAGGCGTCCAGGAGCCCGATTACCTGATGCACGGAGTGAGACGCATTAACACTTTCCACACCGCAGGGTTACAATAGCGCTATACTCCACACTCACTATTACTGCTCTTGCAGCTGCTTTTTAGGTGCAATATTAATGGAGAGCAGTTCAGGGTTCTGGGGTGGATATCATGCATGTTTATCAATGCTTCTCATAAACCCATGACATTAACCCTTTCCGGTTCAATGTCAGACCCTGTCCGACATCAAAGACAGCAAGCACAGGTCCCTAGTCGTTTTTTTTCTCTGGAAAAAGCCGATAAAACCTTTCAAAGCCCGGGTGAGACTGATAGGGGCCAAAAAGAAAAAAAAAAAAAAGGCCGGATCTGAGCAGTACACATAATCCCTTCACCACAGACATAACACGGACACCAACAAACAAGACAGCTGCTTCCGCATCCAGCGCTCAAAGAAAATCACAGACATTTGCCAAACTTTTTGAGATGTTATAGTAATAAAATAATGACTTGGATTGCATTATTGAGGAGTTTGGTGATAAAACCAGTGATCAGGAGAGGATTTATCAGTAGGCATGACTATGAAGAGGTATGTAATAAATACAGTGAACACGGGTGGGGCTTGGCTGGAGCACTGATTGTCCTGTTGATAGGCAGTGCCTTTTAAACGTGTTTTACTTTGAATAAAACAACAAACATAGAGCGTGTAAAATAAATTGGACCTGACGCGCCTGACAGGCGCTGAATAAATGGACCACCTGATAATGTACAGTGACAAAAGCATACAAGTGTAGAAGAACAAAGCACAGCTAAATCAAACATGCCTGGTAAAGCACTGCTAAAAACATTTGCTAAGTGCATGGTTCAAGCATGTGGAAAGCATGGTGTCAGCATGGAAAAGCAGACTAAACTTCAAATTTAAAGCAAGAAAGGGCAACGATGGTCTTGTTGGCTGAACAGTGTTCATTCACCCGACCCACATTCTGGAACAGCACTCCAATGCAAGATGGAACAGGTCAGTGTGTATTCCAATTGCTCCCTGGCTGCTCCAGACTGAAGGCAGAGAGCCTGCCTGTTTCCCAGCTCTGAGCCAACGCCCATGCAAACGTCACTCACATTCTCGTGCTTCATGTGCTTCAGCAGGCTGAGCTCCCGATAAGCTCTCTTGGAGAAGATCTCTGACTGGAACGGCCGATGCAGCTTCTTGATGGCCACTTTTTCTCCCGTTTTGAGATCGATAGCTGAACTGGGAGAAAGCAATAGGCAAACAACACCGTGCTTAATCCACCCAGCACAACTACAAGTGCACTCTGAACCAGAGGAGGCGCCTTAGAAGAGGGAAGGCTTCCTCAAAATGTCAGACAGATAGATAGATAGATAGATAGATAGATAGATAGATAGATAGATAGATAGATAGATAGATAGCATTACAATAGAATAATGATCAATAAAACAAAAATATTGTCAAAAATGAAAAAAATAAATAAAAAATTAACCTAAACCCTAATTCAACATTCCTACAGTAACATCAGTTCAGCTCCTCAGAGGAGGCAAGATTCTGTTACAAACTCCTATCTGCTATAATCACACACAGTACAGTGCTATCAACAGCAAATGACGTAATCTGATCCCTGGTTTTAATTGGAGGAGCAACTCAAACCCTCCCGCCGCCTGCTGAAGCACTGCTTCAATGAGTATGCGTGATTATGAGTGAAGTGGAAGGCGATTTTGAACAGAAAAAAATAAATCCATTACAACGACAGGAGAATTAAAAAAAAAAAAAAAACATCTGGGCCAGTAGACAAAAAGTAGACTGCGTCACTGTTAAAAGCTAGATGCGAAGCCAGCGTTGTTCACACGCGTGGATGACGGGAGTTGTAGTTTTATTCTGCATTTCAGCTGATTGGAAACACCTTTCGGCATGTGCCAGATAAACTACTACTCCCAGAAGACACTGCGCGCCCGTATTCTCGTTGCATTGTGACACCGGTAGCGTCAGTAAAGTGAGATATATTTTAAAAGATTCATGTTATGAATCTTACTTACTTTCTCTGAGAACAAATCTTGTTGTTGTTGTTTTTTTTCCCCTCTGTTAGTGTTTGTGGGAAGTCGTATTTATACTATTTTATCCCTTGCCCAGCAGTACTTTTATAAAACATCTTTCTTATCTTCGTGGGTTTTATGTAACGTTTAAATTTCTGCTTTTTAATTTATAAAAATATATATTTTAATATATATATATATATATAATATATTATATATATTATATATATAGTCGTGTTGTATGACATAGGAGTACACTACATGTTGATTATACAGTGACATCATATTTGAAAAATTAGGATCGAGTATATATGTAATCATAATAAAATGCATGATATGTTGATATGTAAATAAATTATATTTAAACGTAACATTGGGCCATGTCATGACTCGACATGTGGACATTCAGTTGGACCTATTTCCGCAGACGGTTTAATTATTATTCCAGGGGGTTCCGGCGGATTATTAGGCGGTTAATTATAACTGCTTTTTTTCGTTTACTGATTCTATATTATAAATAATAATAATAATAATAATAATATAATAATAATACTATATATACGAAGTCATGTACAACTGTCACGTGGCTGTGCTCGTGTAGTTGGTCAGTCAGTTACACTGAGCCGCAACGAGACTTTGAGTTGCTAAATGCATCCCAAGCCCACTCTGCCTTTTTTAAATGCACCGAGCACAATGAAACCATTCTGAACACTGTGCTAAATGCACCGAGCACAATGAAACCACTCTGAACACTGTGCTAAATGCACCGAGCACAATGAAACCACTCTGAACACTGTGCTAAATGCACCGAGCACAATGAAACCACTCTGAAGACTAAATGCACCGAGCACAATGAAACCACTCTGAAGACTGTGCTAAATGCATCGAGCACAATGAAACCACTCTGAACACTGTGCTAAATGCACCGAGCACAATGAAACCGCTCTGAACACTGTGCTAAATGCACCAAGCACAATGAAACCACTCTGAACACTGTGCTAAATGCACCAAGCACAATGAAACCACTCTGAACACTGTGCTAAATGCACCAAGCACAATGAAACCGCTCTGAACACTGTGCTAAATGCACCAAGCACAATGAAACCACTCTGAACACTGTGCTAAATGCACCGAGCACAATGAAACCACTCTGAACACTGTGCTAAATGCACCAAGCACAATGAAACCACTCTGAACACTGTGCTAAATGCACCAAGCACAATGAAACCACTCTGAACACTGTGCTAAATGCACCAAGCACAATGAAACCACTCTGAAGACTGTGCTAAATGCATCGAGCACAATGAAACCACTCTGAACACTGTGCTAAATGCACCAAGCACAATGAAACCACTCTGAACACTGTGCTAAATGCACCAAGCACAATGAAACCACTCTGAACACTGTGCTAAATGCACCGAGCACAATGAAACCACTCTGAAGACTGTGCTAAATGCACCAAGCACAATGAAACCACTCTGAACACTGTGCTAAATGCACCAAGCACAATGAAACCTCTGAACTCTGAAGCACTGTGCTAAATGCACCGAGCACAATGAAACCACTCTGAACACTGTGCTAAATGCACCAAGCACAATGAAACCACTCTGAACACTGTGCTAAATGCACCAAGCACAATGAAACCACTCTGAACACTGTGCTAAATGCACCAAGCACAATGAAACCACTCTGAACACTGTGCTAAATGCACCAAGCACAATGAAACCACTCTGAACACTGTGCTAAATGCACCAAGCACAATGAAACCACTCTGAACACTGTGCTAAATGCACCAAGCACAATGAAACCACTCTGAACACTGTGCTAAATGCACCAAGCACAATGAAACCACTCTGAACACTGTGCTAAATGCACCAAGCACAATGAAACCACTCTGAACACTGTGCTAAATGCACCGAGCACAATGAAACCACTCTGAACACTGTGCTAAATGCACCAAGCACAATGAAACCACTCTGAACACTGTGCTAAATGCACCGAGCACAATGAAACCACTCTGAACACTGTGCTAAATGCACCGAGCACAATGAAACCACTCTGAACACTGTGCTAAATGCACCGAGCACAATGAAACCACTCTGAACACTGTGCTAAATGCACCGAGCACAATGAAACCACTCTGAACTGTGCTAAATGCACCGAGCACAATGAAACCACTCTGAACACTGTGCTAAATGCACCGAGCACAATGAAACCACTCTGAACACTGTGCTAAATGCACCAAGCACAATGAAACCACTCTGAACACTGTGCTAAATGCACCAAGCACAATGAAACCACTCTGAACACTGTGCTAAATGCACCGAGCACAATGAAACCACTCTGAACACTGTGCTAAATGCACCAAGCACAATGAAACCACTCTGAACACTGTGCTAAATGCACCAAGCACAATGAAACCACTCTGAACACTGTGCTAAATGCACCAAGCACAATGAAACCACTCTGAACACTGTGCTAAATGCACCAAGCACAATGAAACCACTCTGAACACTGTGCTAAATGCACCAAGCACAATGAAACCACTCTGAACACTGTGCTAAATGCACCAAGCACAATGAAACCACTCTGAACACTGTGCTAAATGCACCGAGCACAATGAAACCACTCTGAACACTGTGCTAAATGCACCAAGCACAATGAAACCACTCTGAACACTGTGCTAAATGCACCAAGCACAATGAAACCACTCTGAACACTGTGCTAAATGCACCAAGCACAATGAAACCACTCTGAACACTGTGCTAAATGCACCAAGCACAATGAAACCACTCTGAACACTGTGCTAAATGCACCAAGCACAATGAAACCACTCTGAACACTGTGCTAAATGCACCAAGCACAATGAAACCACTCTGAACACTGTGCTAAATGCACCAAGCACAATGAAACCACTCTGAACACTGTGCTAAATGCACCAAGCACAATGAAACCACTCTGAACACTGTGCTAAATGCACCAAGCACAATGAAACCACTCTGAACACTGTGCTAAATGCACCGAGCACAATGAAACCACTCTGAACACTGTGCTAAATGCTAAATGCACCGAGCACAATGAAACCACTCTGAACACTGTGCTAAATGCACCGAGCACAATGAAACCGCTCTGAACACTGTGCTAAATGCACCGAGCACAATGAAACCACTCTGAACACTGTGCTAAATGCACCGAGCACAATGAAACCACTCTGCACTAAATGCACCAAGCACAATTCTGATTACGATCACAGCATAGTTCAGATCATTGAATCTGTCTCATGTGTCATTAAGTGCTGCAGTGTCCAAAACTGGTGGAGACAGATGGCAGGGCTCTGTGATACTCTGTGGGTAGTACTAGCAGAACTTGGAAGATAGACTATACTGAGCAAAACTTGGAAGATAGACTATACTGAGCAGAACTTGGAAGATTGACTATACTGAGCAGAACTTGGAAGATAGACTATACTGAGCAGAACTTGGAAGATAGACTATACTGAGCAGAACTTGGAAGATAGACTATACTGAGCAGGACTTGGAAGATAGACTATACTGAGCAGGACTTGGAAGATAGACTATACTGAGCAGGACTTGGAAGATAGACTATACTGAGCAAAACTTGGAAGATAGACTATACTGAGCAAAACTTGGAAGATAGACTATACTGAGCAAAACTTGGAAGATAGACTATACTGAGCAGAACTTGGAAGATAGACTATACTGAGCAGGACTTGGAAGATAGACTATACTGAGCAGGAACTTGGAAGATAGACTATACTGAGCAGAACTTGGAAGATAGACTATACTGAGCAGAACTTGGAAGATAGACTATACTGAGCAGGACTTGGAAGATAGACTATACTGAGCAGGACTTGGAAGATAGACTATACTGAGCAGGACTTGGAAGATAGACTATACTGAGCAGGACTTGGAAGATAGACTATACTGAGCAGGACTTGGAAGATAGACTATTTGCTAATGTGTTTGGATTACTTCGCATAAACAGAGCTGGAATTCCCACAACTTTCCATTACCTGAAAATGCTGAAGCTCCCTTCTCATCTGGAAGTCACTGTCTGTAAAAAACTGAAAAGTCCAGCTAAGTGTTTTTACAACTCTGTCTGTCTTGTTAGAAGAACGCCATTGATGTCAATAGAGGAAGCTACATTCCAATAGGACTGCTAGCTGTAATGTAATTATGTACTTATATATTGAACGAAATTGGATCTGTGTGAAACCCTTGCATGCTGGTAAATGCTTCACATACAACTACAATTGTTTGATAACAGACTAATGTTAGTCTTCCAGATCTCAGCTGTACTGGACCTCAATGCCAGTCTGGTGTTCCTACGCACTGGCTTGGAGCTCAGTTACTCATACCTCTGCACTTGAACGATCTGTTATAACAAACAGGACAGACACAAACAGCGCTGGTTCATTGTAGCATTGAAACTGCGTGGACAGGATGTAATAAACTGCGCAAACGTGGAGCAGGATTTGTGCATGTCTTGGGTAGAGCAATGTAACTTGGGATGACCAGGATATTGTATTCTCGTGTGTATCGTATTCTGCATTGTTAAACAAAGCAACCCTCGGATACTGCGCAATAAGACATGCCAATATCAAGCACCGTGCTTTCAAATCGGCACAAAGCTGCTTGCGCAATAGCAGGGTGTGTGGGCTGATATTTATTTATCTATCTGAATTATTCATGCAGCCTTACAGAAAAAAACAAGCAGATTTGTCTGTGCCGCGTGGGTGTGCCCAGAGGGAGAAATCATGCAAACCAATAATGCTGTTCAAATAAAGTTACTGTGGCAAGTGCCGTACCCACAACGAAGTATACAAACTTTAAACGATCTCCAAGCACTGCAACATCAATGTACAGTGCCGTTTAATTAAGCGCATGGTTGTAACAACTTTAAAAGCGATGCTGTTGTGAACTAGAAACAAATATACAAAAAAAAAAAAAAAAAAATCATAGGATACGCAATGTAGTATCTCTAAAGTAAAAAGGACCCATGCAAATCAGCTTCGTCTTTAAAAGAAATCAAAACAGCAGCAGACTCTGCAGTGAAACTTACCAAACAGAGCCGTAAGCTCCGGATCCAATTGGCTTCAAGTTCACGTATTTCTCGGGGACTTGCCAAACTGTTTTATTGATCTCCTCTCTGTAAAACAGCCTCTTGGGGTTCATTATGCTATCTTGTAAAGCAGATCAATAACAATACATGCTTCTGTGTGCAGAGCTCAGAAAAACAACCAGAGGAAGAAGCCCACACTACGCACTCCTGCAGCTGCCTGCGTTGTGCTGAAGTTACTGTAAATGACGCCAGCTCCCACCCACTTCCGCCAGACTTCACGTAAATAACTAGTTGATTAGAAACTCGCTTGTTGGTTATGTACAAAAAAAGACGACTGCGTCCTCGAACAAGGAAATCAAGTCCTTGCGTGTGACAGCCATACAAACACCACGTTAATGCACAATTTATCTGTCCGGGTCGAGGTTCGAGACGCGACATCTGATAATTAATTTATTTAAAAGTTTATTCTCACAGAGGGGGAACCCCTCTATGTCAAGCACATGTATTTATCCCGGCCCAAAACAGATTTTGATTAAAAAACAGGGGCAATCATGGCACAGACAGCAAGCTGCCATTTATTCGGATACAGAATTAAAACACAGGAAACAATGTCGCCAAGAAAGAAAAAAACACAGTCGAAATTTACATTTAAAAACAATGAGAACGTTTTTATTGGACAGCACAGTTACAAGTATCAACCACACATTGTTACAATATACAAGTGGTCAATTAGACTTCCCGTCATAATTAAGATTTATCAAAACGCAATAGTGCAAACTGTAATATTGCACTTTTTAAAAAATGCTGAGTGCATTTAATAAAGGTGCTGTTCGTTAACCAGGCTTAAAATTCAAGATAAAACAAACCATTGTAAAAAAAAAAAAAACAAACAGTTTAAGTGTATGTATCTGTGCAGACACGGGAACTTTCTTGAAGTCTTGCTCTTTTATAACAGACATATTGTATTTTATAGAAATGAAAGATATGGTATCAGATACCGTTAGTCATATGGCTGTTCACTCATTCTCATGAGAATTAGGTGAGTAAGAGAAACGACCTCGCACTGTATGCCAGCCAAATACACACACACACACAGAGAGAGAGAGAGAGAGAGAGAGAGAGAAGGTGGATAAATCTACAAGCTGTAGAAGTCATGCGTAAGAGCTTGTGCACTCAGGGCTGTGTACATATAGGAAATCATGGGATTACAACTCAAGGCGTTTCCCATAAATTAGACTTTTTCTAAAAGGGATAAAATACAATTGAAAGTTCAAATGCAGCACATCACAGTTCGCAATGTTTATTTTATCGATGCTCTGTGTGAGTCATTCTTCATTAATTGTGGGCGTTGATAGCCTTCAGAAAAAATCATGCTAACACTAGAAAAACGAATTAACTCTGGCTTAGAAAAGGCAGACCTTTCATTTGAAAAAAAAAATTCCCATGATTGTTGTCAAGTTTAAATTACTGATGTTTGAGTGTTGACTAGTGAAACATAAAAACCATAATTAAACTATTTTATGTACTTAAGAGTGTTTGTGACGTTTCTGAACCTTTACCACCTAATAATTGTATCTGTCAACATTTTTATAATGGTGCATAGCGTTAAATGGAAATGTTCATCTACTGAAAAATGTGGGCTACCATAGTTTACCTTCCATCGCACTGCCACACATGGTAGAGATTTGTCCACCAGATTTATTTTCTAGAATATCAAGTTAATGAGTATTCCTTCAAGTCCTAGTCAGCTTTAATGAATATATATATATATATATATATATATATATATATATATATATATATATATATATATATATATATATATATCTTTAAAAAAACAAATGAAGGAATATGGCATATTTACTTTATTTTGCAGGGAGGCTGCTCAAAGCAGCCCAGATGAAAGGATGACAGCATCCTCACACACCCCCCTGAAAAGGACTGCGCTGCACCAGAGGTCTGTTATCACAGGAGCTGCTTCAGAGATTATATAAGGGTTTGACTAGATCTGGGAGAGAAGTTGGTGATGCTTCAGCAGCTACATAGGTCTACATTTTGTCTAACTGGCATAAAGATAGCTGAAAAAATTAATCTTTCAAATGCATCCATATTCGCACTGCATTTACTGCATTTGCTTTAGTGTCCATGAAAGTCATCATGAGACACATACAATGTTCTGTATAAATGTAATTGAAAGGAAATTACTTGTACAACAGAAAGTGTTACTCATGTCATGGCTTGTGGAGATTTTTATAAAAATGGTAAAAGATAATGAAGGTGTTGATGGATCACATTTCAGGTGAGACATTTGTTTTTATACGAGTATGTATATTTTTTGTCTGATCAAGTTTATATTTTGTAACAAACAGCACATTACAACAGCAAAAACAGGGGTATGCGAATATACTTATGAATGCCAGTTTCAAGATTTAATCAGTCTTTATAGTCACTCTCTTTTCAATAGCTCTACTCCTGATGCTGGTGTAACCAGGACTCTCTTCAATGCTGCTCTAATGGTGAGAAATGTCCTGGAGAATACTCCTGGCATCACTATGCTCCATGGCCACATACATCTAATCATTTTACTGTGGATTCTGCAAAGGCAGCTATTCCTGTTGAACTGAACCACATCCTTGCTTGGATGGTAGGAACAACTAATGAACCCACCCTGGCAAATTATGTCGACGTACCCGATGATGTGAATGTGAAGCTGTTTTCTCTTGGATAAAATACTGTGTACCTCACTTCTAAAGGTCAAAAGCAGACATCAGTCCCTGTGTCTTGGGCTGGCATAATCTGCAAACACTTCCTAATGTGCATCCTTCAAACATTGATGGTTTTATGTTCCTTTCAATCTTGTGTTTGGACCTTAGTACTAAACCCACAACAGTATAATTGGAAATAAGTACAGTAACAGTAATTGGAAAAAAATGCCTATTTTATTTTATACTTGCTGTGTAGTAGCCAAATTGCCTGGATATACCAAACCTTTACAATCCACTAAAAGTAATTTTTCCTAGCTGTGTGGCCATTTTAAGTGCTCTGTGATCGTCGAAGATTTAGTTATGGTGACACAAAGATGGTGTGAGAGATTGTTTGTATGAACAAAACGACATTTTCAGGTTTATGCCATATCATCATCCATGCGGCTAGATGAATGGATTCTTTAGGATCAATAGAGAGTAGCAATGTCTAGTTCATCGTGATGTTTCAGAAGGCAGGCTTCTTTAGATTGAGAGTTATTGAGACGCAAACATGGCTCCAGGCTCAAAAAACGCCCTTTTTAACATCACCATGTCACATTCAAGCGTGTGGGACAGAAAACTGCAGGATAAAACAGAGCATTTTATCCAGTCAGGCATAGTATAGGCTATGTAAAACTGCAACAAAAACCCCCCCCCCAAAAAACAGCCCCCACTAGTTTGCCTCAAAAATCATTTTCTAGCCACACGTTTCACCTTCTGCTGATGGCCTAATATAAACTAGACACCATTAAGGATGCTTTTCTTGCTGTAAGCTGCAAATAGTAATGAGCAAGTGTAGCTTCTCAAAGATGTGCAGCAGTTCAACCTAGTCTCATTGAACTAGGCTCTCTCTGGGTTATTTGCAAGTGATGTCAGACTGATTAGGTCTATACAGAATGTACAAATAAAGGATTCTAGCAACTGGAACTGGCAAAACGTATTGAATCTCTGTACACGGTATGATCTTAAGTCTATACCTCTGATGATTCTGTGATTTTGAGAAGCTCCTGAGAGGACCCCCTCCCCCAGTGCTAGTGTCTTGTATTAGTACTCGATGGCCCCCCAGTACTGCAGCGTGTTGTATTAGTACTCTATGCCCCCCAGTATTACAGTGAATTGTATTAGTACTCGATGGACAGCCCTCTAGTTATTATGGTATGGTTTTGGCAGCACTATACATGTTTTTTATTCATATGTGTGTCAGCATTGTGCAAACACTGAGTCACTGGGACTGTCTATGCCTGTGGGCATGGGCGTCTGCAGATAGGTGCAAGAGGGGCCTAATCAAGGCACATTTAGTGTATTGGTTTTCATCGGATTTTAGCTTAAGTCTGAGTCGTTAATGTAAATGAGGTTTAGAAGAATGAGTACGCAATATAAAACCCGAAACCACCACCCCCTTCCACCAGGGTTTCATCAGCCTAGCCCAGCCCAACCCAGCCGCCCCCGGGAGAGGACGCTACTCTACCCGCAGTGACCGTCGTCTGGCACTGCAGTTGTGAGGGGCTTAGCCCGGAGCAGCAGGCCCAGCTACAGGAACTGCTATTGGAGTAACAGCTTCACCACCAGCTCAGAAGCAGGCCGCACTCGCATGGTGCAGCATCACATCGAGACTGGGGAGGTCACACCTATCAAGCTGCGACCTCGCCACCTGCCCCTGGCCAGACAGGAGGCCGCCAAGAAGTTACTGAGATAACTATGGTGCTAGGACGTGGTTTAGTGAGCCAGGCAGATTCATCAATTACATCACTTATCTGTGTGCTGGTGAAGAGAAAACATCAGCACCTTTCACAAGACAGAGACCAAGCAGAACAAAAACCAGCATATTGTATTGAAGGCGCTTCAGGCACTGTACTGTGAGAACATGCTTTCAATAGGTACTGCTTATGAATGTCATCATGCTGGTTTTCAGGTCTGCATCACAGCCTGACAAATCACTGAACCTGCCTGAGGACTGACCAGCAGACCCTGCAAAGCGCACCGCTCTAGAACAAGGGAAATACCCTGCAGCGCTCCCACGCAGCCCTATGCAAGAATGTCACGCTGCACAAAAGATGCAGAAAAACCCCAAACCACCCAGACCAGTGCAAGAATGCCACGCTGCACAAAGGTGCAGAGAAAAGAGATTCAAATCAGACATCGAGCAGCAATAATACAGCAGGCAGTGCACAGTATCTGAAAGCTCTTTGTGGTAGATCAAAAAAAACAATAAGGATAAACATACAATAAAATCAATGGGCTAAACACAGAGCTGGACAGCCTGTGTAGTTCTTGTCGAAGGCTCATCGTCTTATTTGCCAGCAAACTTCTTTACTACTTCTGCTACAATCTCTTCCTAATAAGAAACAGACAGTGTTTGAAAAATAATTGCCTTTATTTATTTATTGTCTGAAACAGCGGTTGCACGGTTACTCTAGACTGAATCACTTAACACAACGACGAATCGTTAAGAGCACACAACAGAACGGGAATTTGAATCTCTGTATAATGGAAGTGTATTTAAAAAAAAAAATAATAAAAAACACTTGTGATGATGCACCCGTTTATAAATATTTGTTATGCTAACTTTCATTTTATTGTATTTTAACTTTTTTTTTTTTATTTTACATTTGCACCATTTCAACATTCCCATTCCAAATCCCGTATACACACACACACACACCCACACACACCAAAAAGAAAAGACATGCTCGTCAGAGATATTGCTTTACAGGAGAGTAAATGACATCTTGTAATGAAAACACGATAAAAACTACCCTCCCTCCCCGAACAACTGATCTAGCTACGTGCATTCTGAACTGCACTTTGTAATAATTCTATTTATACCTGAACGGACTTTGCTGGGATTGGGTGTGTCTCGTGTCCAAACTGAGGAGACACATCTGCAAGGGCTGTAAACTCCAGTCCTAGCGCTCACACAAGAGCCTGCTGTTCTGCATTGGGGAGTGTGAACCTGGGGGAGTACAAGGTACATCTCAACCCCTCCAGTCTAACAATCACTTGAGAAGCAGACCACCAGGCCTGTCCCGTAGCCTGGGAGAGGGTACGGTGAAAGTGCGCGCTCGTGGAGTAAAGCACTCTTTCCTTAAATCGCTTCACCAGTTCATATAAAGAAATGCATTCAGCTTCTCTGTTTGCAATGTTAGATTTTTGGTCTCTCTTTCGATTGCCCACCCCAAAAACCGCTGCTAATATTTATATTAATAATAATAATAATAATAATAATAATAATAATAATAATAAAGAAAGGGTTTATTTTCAAATAACTAAAACGTTTCTAAGATAAAGCGAGAGGTGCTCCCTGGCTCACAATCAAGAGGGCTCCTCAGGTCTGTGTACACAGTGTGCATGCACTATTACAAGAGGGCTCCCCAGGTCTGTGTACACAGTGGGCATGCACTATTACAAGAGGGCTCCCCAGGTCTGTGTACACAGTGGGCATGCACTATTACAAGAGGGCTCCCCAGGTCTGTGTACACAGTGTGCATGCACTATTACAAGAGGGCTCCCCAGGTCTGTGTACACAGTGGGCATGCACTATTACAAGAGGGCTCCCCAGGTCTGTGTACACAGTGTGCATGCACTATTACAAGAGGGCTCCCCAGGTCTGTGTACACAGTGTGCATGCACTATTACAAGAGGGCTCCCCAGGTCTGTGTACAGTGTGCATGCACTATTACATTGATATGAAGGCTTACAAACATATCTGAATTACAAGTGCTGGCAAAAGCTTAACGTAGAAAATACTGAACAGTCACAGTGACCAGACATGGCAACACACACAAAAAAAAAGAAACTGGGACAAATTGTTTTACTTTGAAAACAGCATATTCCTTAACAAGGATTACTCTCTCTCGCTCTCTCTCACACACACGATATGTTAAAGTTTTGAAATCAGAATTTAACTAGAAACCTCAGACATGAGAATGAACCTGTGTAGGATGAATTGCACAATATTTCAATTAGAAAAAAAAAAAAAAACACAATCACACACACACACACACACACACACACACACACTCAGGTTTCTTTCTACCATTTACCCTTTAATCTGATAATTTGCATTTAAAAAAATAAACTCCGTCCAAGCTGCAATTTAAGACAGGTCTTAGCACTATTCTGTATTTCATATGCATTCAATTTATAATACTGTTTCATTCCAAATAGCGCAAAATCATAAAAACACAATACCAGTATGAACTGGCTTGCATATCAGAAGAGGATGTCTCTTCTTCTAGAGATCGAAGTACAATATCACTGCTGTGGTGTATTACTGTGTTCAGAGCCACATTCCTGGTGTGGGGCACATTACGCAAGTCACACAGATTGCCGTATCTACTGGCATGGTACCGAATCTTATTCGCAACACAGGCTCTTTCCAAATAAAACACCATTAGATGGAAAAGGAACCACCTAATTACTGTAGCTGTTCATCGCTGATACCATGCTCCATCAGAAAGCAACTAACCAGCCTTTAAAGATGACCGAATTCAATTACATTTAAAAAAAATATAAACTAATCATTCTCTCTACTGTAAAACCCTTAGTTGAAGTTTATGGTAGAAAAACAACAAAAATACAAAATAAAATACTTTGTCCCAATCCTGAAACAGAAGCCAGGTGTTTAACCCACAAGCAGGAAGAACCCAGTCCAAGCTGTATAGAAACCTTCTGAACCCTTTAACCCAGACAGAGAGCAAGCCCATCACTGACACACAGCAGGCACTTGAATGATGTTTAGAAGAGGTCCGGCAAGGGAGAAAGTCCTTGCAGTGCGACAGGAAAACGAAAACGCGTGTGAAAGAACAGCAGCACTTCAACAACTCAAGACTCCATTTCATCTGCATCAAAAGGAGACGGCTCAAAGCTGATCACCTCCTCATAGGTTAGCCCTGGGAAAAACAGAAAATATCAATTAGATGTTTTAAAACAGTCCAAGGAAATCGCTTGAATTTACAGCATTCTTGAGTTCACATCAAGGTCCAGGGACTCTGCTTCAAATACTGCCGTCAGCAATCCTTAAAACAAGTAATACCTGGTCCCTGTATCACAGGACCCACACAGAGCCCGAAACCCTGTTCCTTCTTTAACATTTACAACATGAAACAACTCAAGCGCTATACAAAAAAGTGCCTGTACACCACTCCCAGGTATGATTCTGAAAGAGGAATCGAGCTAAACTACTGATTTGATATGCACAAGACAGCTGGAGAAGCCTTTAGCGCAAGTACATGTGAAGCAGTTATCTTGTCTATGTGCAAGTCTCGTGCAGCGATACCAAGATACAAAACCCCTCCTGGGCCAGTTTAGGAAAGGGGGGCCAAGACTGGCTCTTCCTCTCCTGGTCTTCGTTCCATCCTGGCTCCAAATTGCTCAATTGACCCAATTAAACCTGTTTCCAGACCCTAAAGCAGTTAATGCTATAATTTTACTTGTTAAACCTGGAGTGAAATGGCCTCCCGGGACCATGACTGGACTGTTTCAGGGTAAGAATCTGATAAATTATTTATTTACACTAGAATGCAAGACAGTTGCTCAGGTTTCAGAAATGCTGTGAAGTGCTTACTCTTCCACTCCTCAATCTCCAGCTCCCTGCTCTCGAAGGACTGATCGTAGGGCTCTGCCTCCGGCTCGTCGTCCGGGTCGTGGTACTGTGTGAAGTAGGGGTGTGCCAGCGCTTCGGCTGCCGTGATCCTCTTATCCGTGTCCAGAACCAGCATCTTCTCCAGGAGGTCGACAGCTGAGCAGCAGAGAAACGAAACACCAGGTAATGTGGGAGTCAATGTAGGGACTGCAAACCATAGTTTGCACACTGACAAAATACTGCACTTTTAGCATAGGGTTAGAAATACAATCATCACTGTATTTGTACTGTACAGGACACACTGTCAAGGTGTCAACTTCATGTGTAAGTACAGTACAACAGCACACATTTCAATCCATAAACCTGAACAGTATTTTATGACCAATAAGGCACTCGCACTGTTAAAACATGCTTTTTTTTTCTGCACATCTCCAATAGCTAAAGCATCAATTCCACAGAATTTAGAAATGACAAACATGTTCTAGAGAAGCTGTTCTGACACAACTGTATAACCTTGTGCTTTGTTATCATGACTGCGGGGGCTTCTAAAACAGGGGGTTGTTATTCCAGCAATGCTTACCTGTTGGATTGGCTCCAATGAACACATCTGCAAAGTTCCTTTTTGGCATGTGAGGCAAAGAGTTAATGTAATTTCTGGCCTGTTGAAACAGGTAAAAAAAAAGAAGTGAGAACATGACACACAGCACACAAGTCTCACTCATTACTGGCACAGGGACCATGACTAAACAGAAGCAGCCGGGCTCATTTTTACACCACTGCAATAGAAGCCCAAGACTAGTAAAATGTCTGTGTAATTACCCTTGATTGTAGAATTCTAGGACAGACTGAGAAAATGAAAGTGCAACTAGCTGCTTCCTAAGACCTGTCAGACGGGTGCAATTAGAGTTCCAAGCACAGCATACACCCCCAAAAAGCACGCTACAGGGTGGTGGTGCTGGAGGGGGAACAGCCCCGCCTGCGTGCTACTCCCCCTTTAATTAGAACACCCACCACCACCTTTAAAAAGGTTAAAACACAATAAATACCAAAGTGATGCTCGGATTTAAAAAACAGAATTCAATTTAACATCGATAAACAACAGAGCTCTGTCCTTCAGGATACAGGATTTTCCAGCACTACTTTACTGAATGCAAGCCAGCAGTGTTCTTAAAGTCCTGCTCTGGATTTGGCACGGTTCACAAAAACATTTCAGCATGCAGAGGTATCCTTCCAATCAAATCATCAGAATTTACACTCCTAATCCAAACCGATCCGCTTAGAGAAAGAAGGCAGCCAACTGCATATAACAAAAGACACTTCACATAATGAGCTCTTTTTCCTATTTTTGTTGTTATTATTTAAGCCTGGCTTTGATGCCTTCAAGCCATGCTGATTTCAACACACATGCTTTAGAGATACCTTTTTAGTATACATTCTACACAGCTGCAGCATCCCACAGTAACCGTGCATAGCACTAAACCAAGACAACAACTCAGTGCCGGTTTACAAAATGCTGCAACGTTTATCCTTCTGTGCACGCTTACTTCAGCAGACCTTGTGGCCAGCCCAGTTACTTTACATCCCCCTTGATAGTTCCAGCTTCAGGGAAACAAGCTTCCTGCTTACCACACTGACGCCTGGGTTCACTTCATTAGCACAAGCCACTGACTAGCTCCCCTAACATCAGGTGGTGCAAGACTAGTGCTAATCTGGATCTTAAAAACCAGCCATACCAAAAAACAAGAACCATCTTACTTGCAGCAGAAGTTTACAATAATGGGTAGATTGTTTATAGATTAAGATATAGCTCGGGAGCATCTCAGACAAAATGGGAGTAATGATGGCATTGGATGGGTGTCTCACCTCATGGCTGGGCATCCTGCTAATTAGAGTCGCAGGGGGGGTGCCTGTCAGACGCATAATCTGCTGTAGCTGGTTTATATCTTAATATACCTGGGTCAAGGGGTTTGTAATCACACACACAAAAAAAAAAGCACACTTTTTTTTTTACATCACTGCAAGGTTTTTATATTAAAAACACTCCTAGGTGTAAGAGAAAGGGAGAAATGGAAAGCAAAGCCAGAGGCATCGACACCATGCAAGGTTTGAAAGTTAGTGAAATGGGTCAAAGTGCAACAGAAAAACACACATGTGAATTAATGCAGCATTTCAGGAGACTTTAGAAAACCAAAACTAGGGGAGTGGTCAGAAATTAGTGGTACATTTTAGAAGGTCCAATTTGGAGGAGGGGGGGGGCTACAAAATTCTTAGGTTGCGGTGGGGGTCTGGTTCAGGCAATTCTGAAGCTTGCTTGGGTTACAGTAACAGGGCATCTCACTCTCCAGTTCAAGATCACCACCCCCACCCCTTCAATTCCTGACAACTCCCTTTGCAAGGAAGGAATCTGAAGCTGTGAAGGAAAAAATGTGTTAGAAACCCAGTTTCTTTACTACCCCCCCCCCCAATTACTGTAATATAACAGTTACAGTATTTGTAATGAAGCTTAATAAAAAAAGCACCTAGTGTGAATAAGCTTGTGTGTTGCATGTTCCGTCCCCGTCCCCCCAAAGTTATGAGCAGATCATGTTCAGGTGTTTCAAGTTTGCATCATAACAGTCAAGGAAGGCACAGAGTTTCATGCTGTCTGAGCACACACGAGACAAAGCGCACAGGGTTGGCATGAAGCAGGTATTTCCACGCATGCTGTGATTTATCTAGCCGACAGAGTGCAGAGCCGGGTGACACTTCAATAACGGATACTGCATTCCTCCAGAACGCCAAGGAAGTGCCCAAGATATTCAGGTGTTCTCCTGTGGTGTTCAGTCAGAATTCATTATGAAATTGTGTCATTATTTGAAAGTAATACCCAGAACTCTGATACTGGCCCATAGGGGGTGTTGTTGAAGCCCACAGCACAGAGTGGTACAATGCTGAACGAATGAGCTGAGGCCTCAAACCAGATATAGTGCTAAGAATCAATGAACATATCGGCCTTGCTGTGTTCTGTGGCTGTACCGAGATACAACAGCTTGATAAAGCCATGGCACATGTTGACATACCCCCAAGCCAAGCAACTTTATGCCATCCCCGTATTTAACAGAAGTTTAAAAAAGATAATTAAGGTCACCAGGCCTTTCACTACAAAAAAGCAGCCCAACAACACAGGCAAAGACAACTCACGGACTCTGAAGATATTTTCATCAAGAGCTCTGACCCTGGGGTCCCGACGAGCAGCATTATTAGCTTCAACTGATCAATATCTAGCAGGTTAGCATAAAGGAAAATGTTTGGGGAAGAGGCTACAGGACACAAAATGATAAACCCACTTAAAGTTGCGACAGGTGTGCTGCACCATCAGTAACCCTGCTTGTATATTTTAAATGGTGCAACAGTACAGTGCAAGAGGCAGACTCCACAGATAAATATGTACTAACTATGTACTGACCCTGCAGGGCAGGGTCTTCAAAAATATCATGTAGACAGAATCCAGGTTTGGCAAAGTAACTTCTTTCTCTCAATATTCTAGACCCCACATCGATGGCACAAAGTTTAAATGTACCCAAAGTACCAAATGCCAGCAATACAGGTGACAGAACAGAAAAGTAATCTGTCAATTCACCCACTTCCACACTCTCTCCGGTGAATTTATTTATTCCACCCAAATGCAGAGCATCTCGCTGACATTTGAGTTCGAGTTCTGCATGTAAATGCAAAAGTGCTTTTTACTTTTGTTAATTAAAAAAAGAAAAAAAAAAAAGTTGTCAAAACGAGTCAGTTAGAAAGCAGTGAACAAGCATAACAAGCAGAGATGCTGTACAAGCGACTAATCTATGGCATCCACAGAGCCCTCACTGTGCTGTACAAGCTGACTGCTACAGAGCCCTGACTGTGCTGTACAAGCTGACTGCTACAGAGCCCTGACTGTGCTGTACAAGCCGACTGCTACAGAGCCCTGACTGTGCTGTACAAGCCAACTGCTACAGAGCCCTGACTTGTGCTGTACAAGCCGACTGCTACAGAGCACCCTGACTGTGCTGTACAAGCCAACTGCTACAGAGCACCCTGACTGTGCTGTACAAGCCGACTGCTACAGAGCCCTGACTGTGCTGTACAAGCTGACTGCTACAGAGCACCCTGACTGTGCTGTACAAGCCGACTGCTACAGAGCCCTGACTGTGCTGTACAAGCTGACTGCTACAGAGCGCCCTGACTGTGCTGTACAAGCTGACTACTACAGAGCCCTGACTGTGCTGTATAGACAAATGCTACAGAGCCCTGACTGTGCTGTACATGCTGACTGCTACAGAGCCCTGATTGCTGTACATGCTGACTGCTGCAGAGCACCCTGACTGTGCTGTACAAGCCAACTGATGCATCTACTGTGTTCACAAAGATCTGACTGTCTGCTGGGATTAAACTTGCAATCAACAGCATAACCTTTACATCAAGGCCCAGGCTGCTCACGACGACAGCGCCAGACCGAGGTGAAGCTGCTGTGTTTGTCTCGGAGCCCGTGAAAAATTGTTTCTGAATATCAGTTAATAAGGAGCCTGAGCACATGGAATTTCACTGGCAGGGTAAGACGTCTCGCGTCAAACAAGTCCAAATAAAGCTACCAATCACCTCGGCATCCCTACTGCTCTGATCATGTTTAGGAGTCATCAAGTTGAGATTTAAGCAAAATGAAACGTTTGTGTTCAAATTCATTTCTCAACTTTGGCAAACATGCTGAGAACAAAAGGGGGGTTGTCAGGTGTGAACTTGAAGTTGAACAAAGATCCTGGTTCTACTAAAACTGTCACAACTCAATTTTATTTTTTTATTTATTTATTTATTTATTTTTACAAAAAAAAATAAAAATTCTGTGCTAACAATAAAACTGCATCTGAACTTGGGGGTGGAATCACACACACACACGCCACATGATTCAGCATGCCATGGTAATATCATTTTTTATTCTGTGTTCTGTTGCAGAAACACAGAATCTATGTTAGATATGTTACACCTAATTTCATAAATCGTCCGCCCAGTTCTCTGTGCTCTTGAAAGATTTGAAAAAGAGCAAATTAAACCAGTCACTGTTTTATTGCTATTGATGTGTTCTGTTTTTGCAAGGGACAGGGCTTCTGTTCTGCAGGGGCAGGGGCGGGGCTGTTCTGTTCTGTTCATGCAGGGGCGGGGCTGTTCTGTTCTGTTCATGCAGGGGCGGGGCTGTTCTGTTCTGTTCATGCAGGGGGCTGTTCTGTTCTGTTCATGCAGGGGCGGGGCTGTTCTGTTCTGTTCATGCAGGGGCGGGGCTGTTCTGTTCTGTTCATGCAGGGGCGGGGCTGTTCTGTTCTGTTCATGCAGGGGCGGGGCTGTTCTGTTCTGTTCATGCAGGGGCGGGGCTGTTCTGTTCTGTTCATGCAGGGGCGGGGCTGTTCTGTTCTGTTCATGCAGGGGCGGGGCTGTTCTGTTCTGTTCATGCAGGGGCGGGGCTGTTCTGTTCTGTTCATGCAGGGGCGGGGCTGTTCTGTTCTGTTCATGCAGGGGCGGGGCTGTTCTGTTCTGTTCATGCAGGGGCGGGGCTGTTCTGTTCTGTTCATGCAGGGGCGGGGCTGTTCTGTTCTGTTCATGCAGGGGCGGGGCTGTTCTGTTCTGTTCATGCAGGGGCGGGGCTGTTCTGTTCTGTTCATGCAGGGGCGGGGCTGTTCTGTTCTGTTCATGCAGGGGCGGGGCTGTTCTGTTCTGTTCATGCAGGGGCGGGGCTGTTCTGTTCTGTTCATGCAGGGGCGGGGCTGTTCTGTTCTGTTCATGCAGGGGCGGGGCTGTTCTGTTCTGTTCATGCAGGGGCGGGGCTGTTCTGTTCTGTTCATGCAGGGGCGGGGCTGTTCTGTTCTGTTCATGCAGGGGCGGGGCTGGCACAAGGCTAGTTGGTTTTATGACACCATCTAAAAACAAAATTGATTTTTCAAAATTGTGCTTAATTTGCAACATTGGCAAGATTATAATTTAGAAAGCATTTCTTCTCATTTTACATAACATGGAATAGGAGTTACCTCTCCCGCAAATTAAAAGATATTTTGGAAAATAGCCCATTTATAAAATCAGATGTAACATGAAATAGACGCATTCTCCAATTCCAGTCAGTGTGAATAGATCGTTAGAAAAAAGGTTACGAGAGGTTAACGAACACCGTGGCACATGCAAATTCAAGCTCTTCTTGCTCCACGATGAACAGGCAAGACGAGGCAAAAGCGTAGTGAGAGCGCAGAGAATCACTGAAAGCAAGGAGTTAGCATCACATGCAAAGGCAACAATGTTACTGCAAAATGCACTCTGCATTTTCACAATCACATGACAGAACCACATATTGTGAAAGCTTATGGGATATCCATGCATATACTGGGGTATGACAACACTGTAGTTTACAGATGGAGAGAGATATACACCCCTACTCAAGAATTATAGGGGGGGGTTGGGGGATGAATGTCTGTCATAAAATGGGTGTATCTTTAACCAGCACATCCTCTACATGAGTTACAGGCCAGATCTTTATTTGTGTTTAGTACAATGAACAGAGTCATATGTTTCCCCAATGGGCAAATCGCCTCTCCATAATAAATGCATTATATGGGCAAAAAGAAATTGGGCCCAAAGTCCACTTACATTAATATAGTATTGCTTCTCAAATACTTGGCCATTGCAAGGTTAATTTCAAACAATTAATACGTTTTGCACGATTAACTTTTGGGCACAAATGTAGCCGACACATTAATTTCTATAAGCATAGAACAATTTCTTATTAGAAGAAAAACGTCTTTCAATTAAAATGGTAATTGCAACCTCAATAGGATGTGAAAAAAAGAACACACATGTCAGCTCATTAATTTATACAGCAGACAGTGCCCCCGGGTGGTCAAATTAATTAAGTGCAGGAAGGATCTTTGACGGGAAACTGAATCCAATTTCTTTTTTTTTTTTTTAAATTACAAACATTTGGTAACAATTTGAAAAAAAACAGAAAATAAAATCTGTATTAAAAGCCCTTAATTTTACAGCAGGCAACTGCAGCCCAACTAAAACAATCCATGTGTTGATTAAACAGGAAAACGCTGAATCCAGCATATCACTACTGCAGTTAGAATGCAGAATAACACCCAAGAAAATGAGCCCTTCTAAAGACATGGATACAACACAAAAAGGAAACAAAAAAAAGGATACGATCTGTGCCGGGGAACAGGGTCCTTCCAGTGAGCAACTCGGCCATAATGCACCCGACCGACCAAATATCAACTACAAAAAGAAAAAGATATTTAAAAAAAAAAAAAAAAAAAAAAAAAGGAGTAAACATGCAAACATATACATATATATGACAGACAGACAGCGCACAGCCACATCCCTGCCGTGCACACCTGTCTGGTTGTAGTGCATCCAGTTCAGCATGATCTCAGGGGCTCTGTACCATCTCGTCGCTACATAGCCTGTCATCTCATCATCCGTGTGACGGGCCAGACCGAAGTCCAGAATCTGGGAAAACAAAAGGGCACCACGAATAAAAACGCACGCATGCATCCACTCGATAGGCATCGGTCAGTTTGCTAATTTTTAGCAACAGAACAGGACAGAAGAATGCTAGAGATAAAGACATTTGCACAGCTGAAGAGCACCATTCTACTTAAATTAAAAACCAAAAAATAAGACATCTCTACAGATATTTTGTTTAAATATCAGGAAAAAAAAAAAAACAGTTTAACTAAAGCATGTATTCTGTGTGCCAGAATCTGGGAATGCTGCGAGATTCTGTGCTCAGACGATACAGCTCCTCCTTCCCCCTAGCATGCTTTTCAGTTTGTGTGTTCAATCAGTTATAAAAGCTCATTTTAATCGAATCTATATTCTTTGTAAATTCAGAATCCATGTAGACAGTTTCTCACCTTCAATTCGCAGTCCTCGTTTACTGCCAAATTACTGGGTTTCAGATCCTGAAAGCGGGTGAAGAGGTTGTTTAATGTTTCTGTTTTAACTTTCCTTGTGTTTCCCCCTCACCAGCAATAAGCACCCAGAGTTAGCAGAGTTCAATCAGCAATGCATAACAAGCACCCAAACACAGCGCAGTGGAATCTTTACATCACTCAATTCAATATTTACACAAGCACGTTTCATTTCCAGTCCAGGCTGGTCACACAGCCAGAAGGGACGACAATAAAAATAAATCTGTTTGCATGCTAATGGCTCGCCAATATTCAATACTGTAACTCAGCACTGCATGAATAGCTAACTAGTCTCATATCACTTTAGATAGGAGCAGCTGTAGTACACTTACAGGTGCCTATAAAATACTTGCAGCTCCACAGGGATTACACTAGGAAGGCATAGGGGATACTTACTCTGTGAATTATATCAGCTGAATGTATGTACTGAAGGGGGGAAAAAGAAAAAAAAATAAATTGTCGACAATGAACTATTTACAGTTGTGCAATAAGCCAGTGTCATCATAACTATACCACAGATTTGAGGAGCAGTTAGCAAGTTATAGGTCAAAAATAAAACATAGGGACTGGCTGACATGCATTGAGTTGAATAGCTTCTTGGAAACAGAAGTACATGAAATGAGGGTGAACTGGTTTTTCATTAGCCATGCAACCCACAAGTGAAGAGCAGTCACAACACAGTGATCGTGAAGCACAATATCTGCACACACAGGCGTGTTCGTGACACACCGCAGGCCTATACCATCACACCAGAACCCCACCCCGCCCCTCCCAATTCCAAGCTGTTGGCATGGCGACATCTGAACAGGTTGGAACATGCGTCTGCCAATGAGGCGGCTCCCTCTGTTCTGCACATTCTTTAACTTGTCCTAGTAGATATCCTTACCAAGCATCAATTGGATAAGCGCTTCTCTGGAAATATCTAAAACTAAGTGTGATACACAGATGCATGCTAACAATAACCATTATTGTAAATGTAGTCTTAGATCATTAATAAGGTTAATCCATTTTTGTAGAGAGGCAGGGTGCAGTGCGTATAGTCAATGTAATCTTATCCAATGAGAAAGCGGTACTAACAGGACTGCATTGAAACACGTCGAACCGGAAATTCACCAAGAGGCATTCCTGAACATAAAGAAGCGTTGCAGCTGCCTACCTTGAGACCTCGGAGAATCTGGTAGATTAGAAACTGCACGTGGTCGTCTGTGAGCTTCTGACATTTCACAATGTTGTTCAGATCTGCTCCCATCAGGTGGGTGACCAGGTACCTGGAGCAGCGTGTTAGCAGTCATTCAAAGCAATACTGTGCACATACTGGAATAGAACATCATATATATGTGTTGTATCTGCGCATCTTTCATGAAGACTGAACCTCGGTCGTTAAAAATGCAGCGTGTCGGGGCGTGTGCGTGTGCGTGTGTGTGCGCACTGCAATCCCCCTGGAGGAAGAGAGGTTCTGCTTTCAATGCACTACCAAGAAGGGGCTGCCTGTCACTAGGATAATAAAGAATTATTTGGCAGACGTGGCATCACAGGCTTGGCTTCCACAAAGAACATGTTATCCTCATTAATATCATTAATCTTTATTAATTAGCATTATTTTCTTTTCTCTCACTACTGTCATTTTATTTGATTGTTCCCCGGGGCAGCAGGAATGGGGCCCCAAAGAGGAGGCGGACATGCAAACTAAACATTGAAGTAATCATCGCAGAATGCAGAAGAACATCGAATTTACATCACTGAATACTTGCCAAGAAAGATGCAGTAAACAGCAGGACTGAGCTGCAGTTACAGAATTCAAATCACAGGCACTGCACATCACGGCAGTGTTGTCTGTTGATATCCAAGTATGTGTGACACGGGGTCTCCATACACAAAGGGTCCAGGGTTTAAGAATGTCACAAGGCAGTTTGGTGATTGCATTAGGCCATGACATAGGATGTTCCAAGCTGCTATGCAGGGAGTCTTCAATCCGCCCTTGATGAGTGCTGCTCACTGTATAGTAGGCCTGCGCAGTGAACGAATCCTGCGCACTGCTTTTCTCTTATTTATTCATTTTTTTAAATTTGAGCTTAATTAATGACTTACAAACAGTGGAGTCCTGCTTCTTTCTACTTGGTTTTACAGCCTGTGTTGGCCAGCTAGAATAATAAAAACTCTTCAATCCAACCCGAGTCATCGCATGGCATTCACGCTAGAGCGGGATTTCATTTCCTGCTAACGCCGTAGCGGCCCGACAGAGGAAAGCACCAATCAGACTGCGAACTTGGGCAGGACGAGAACGAGGGAGCTTAGCAATATGCATAGTCCCTTCACCACAGACATAACACAGACATAAACAAACAAGACAGCTGCTTCCGCATCCAGCGCTCAAAGAATATCACAGACATCTGCAAAGCTTTTTGAGATGTTATAGCAATAAAATAATGACTTGGATTGCATTTCTGAGGAGTTTGGTGATAATCCGAGTGATCAGCATATGATTTGTCAGTATGCACTGCTAAGAGACATGTGATCAATACAGTGAACGAGGAGTTAGGCAGGGCTGCAGATGCAGTGCTGAGTGTCCTGTTGATATGCAGGGTCTTTTAAACCTGTTTTACAGACTAACTGCAGGGGTCTCGCTGCAGACAGGACACATGCGAGTGAACTTGTTCAGCACCTTAGCGGTCCATTTATTCAGCGCTTGTCAGGCGCCTGGTCCAATTCATTTTCACACGCACGGTTTAAATCCCCCACCCCGAGAGTAAAACAGGTTTAAAAGGCCCTGCATATCAACAGGACACTTTATACTGTATCTCCAGCCAAGCCCCGCCCCTTGTTCACTGTATTTTTCACATACCTCTTCATAGTCGTGCATACTGATAAATCCTCTCCTGATCACTCGTTTTCTCACCAAACTCCTCAATAATGTGATCCAAGTCATTATTTCATTACTATAACATCTCTAAAATCTCCGCAAATGTCTGCGAAATTCTTCGAGCGCTGGATGCAGAAGCAGCTACCTCCTTTGTTTGTGTCCGTGTTATCTCTGTAGTAGATGGGGCTATGAGATACGCTTTTTTTTTGGGGGGGGGGGGGGGGGGGGGGGTTTGTTCGTCTCCTATCCGTCTTGCTCGGCCATTGAAAGGATTTTTTTCCCCCCCCGAGAAAAAACGACTAGAGACCTGTGCTTTATATCGTTTTGATGACATCAGACTGGAAAGGGAAAATTGTAATGTCCGACCCAGTCCGACACAGGACCGCAAAGGGTTAACACCTAGGTCAGCATCACAATCTATCTTATTGTACTCTTATTCTCATGTGCTGTCAATTTTTACATATTAAAATTCAAGTATTACCAGTGGAGTCAGAAGAAATTCCACATCCCCTCGTCTCCAGCGCAGCAATAATTAACTGTACATTACTCTAGCTTGTGCACATTTAGGGTTTGTTGTCAGGAGAGGACAGATGCAGCTCACTGCTGAAAATCGCTGGATTCTCCATTAGGAAGGTAAACAAGGATTGAATGTTCTTTGTTTCAGCCAGCTCATGAGCTGTGTTTACTCAGCGGAAATGCATCTAGAAAAACAATAACAACCTTGTGTGGTGCGGAGAATGCCCTGCTGCTGTTACTAATCTATTTCTACTTTAATTAATGGATTTTAAGCAGACTATCACGGGAGATACTTTATCATCTTCAATAATCCTCACTTCTGAAATAACTAATGACATGAACTGCTTTGAGAAAGCCAGTCCTTCCTTTCTTGTCCAGAAGAGCAGTACAGATATACTCAGATCTCAATTTAGCTGAGTCATCCTATTACTGATTATTTCCCAGTCAAACAGTACAAGCCCTCTGGCACAGAGCCAGTATTTCAATCTAGAAGTGACAGAATTCATTTTCTTCATTATGCGTTGAGTAACACTGTACTGTGTTAAACACACGAAATAGAGGATTACATGGTTAGAATGTAGCTATGAGATGGACGGGAAGTTTAACTTACACATCATTGAATTCTTCCAGGCTTGTTGCAGGTGTGAAAACATCCAATAGTCCAATCACCTAGAGGAAGAGAAACAGTACTGTCATAGAATGCTGGCTTCATGATTAGCAATGTTGCAGTAAGAACAGGAATGGGAATAAGACTCCTATTGCATAGCAGTTTCACTCATTCCAGGTTTTGCTACTAACTTGATTATCCATAAAGCAATAAGCTCTGTTATAAGACTCATAGTAAAACCAGGAATGGATCAAACTGCTATGCAAATGGGAGTCTTATTTCCATCCCTGCTAATGTAATGATCCTGTCTACTGTATGTAAATGCAACATGTTTGCAGCCATTGCACTCCTGTAATGAACTCTGCTGTTTAAAAACATGTGTTAATCACCAAGAACAAACACACAGCATTGTGACCATCGTTATTAAAGCATTAAGACATTATGTATTAATTAATCACAAACCAAACAGACAGATATATATATATATATATATATATATATATATATATATATATATATATATATATATATATATATATATATATATATATATATAACCCCCCTATTTTAATATAGGTCTATCTATCAGATATATGATAGAGAGATAGATACAGAGAGATAGAGATAGAGATATACAAAGACAGACAGATAGGTAGATAGAGAGATTTTGCCATTTTGGCATCAGCACACAAGTCACATAAAAGACAACACAAAAATCACAGGTCGAAACATGGAAAAGTGCACACCCTGTACTCTGTGAAACCTCCAAAAAACACAACCCCAAACGCTTCTGATGTCATGTATTTAAAGGCAGTCACAAAACTGGCACCCTTTTCAAAAGAGAACAGACAACAACTCCACATTCATCTTGGGAATTTCAGAAAGACAGCAGTCGGAAAGAGAGGTTTTGCAGTTACATGGATGAAGTCACAGCTCAAGTCAAGCAGACCTTGTGACAGGGTTTACTCCAGGGAGCAAAGCATTGTGCAGGGGGAGAATTGAAAAGAGAGTCTGCAGGTAGCT
Source organism: Polyodon spathula (assembly GCF_017654505.1). Classification (NCBI taxonomy): domain Eukaryota; kingdom Metazoa; phylum Chordata; class Actinopteri; order Acipenseriformes; family Polyodontidae; genus Polyodon; species Polyodon spathula. The sequence continues at coordinate 3,105,755 of NC_054572.1, read as the reverse complement.
GGCCAAAACTGGGCCGCCTGTCACAGCCACACAAGAACATATTCCTTCTGCAACTTCGTGTTAATTAAAGGCAATCTTTTACACCAGTAGTACAAGTGGCAGCTTTTTTAACCCCAGAGCACATGCGCTTGCAGAGCGGAGAGCTGGGATTGCAGTGCTTGAGAGGACATGATCTTGCAAAGGGGGCTTCCACTAGCTTCGCAGCGGCGCTACACTGAACATTTCCATGCAGCGGGGTGGCTATCTGCACTTACGTTCTCGTGTTTCATGTGTTTCAGCAGACGCAGCTCTCTGTAAGTCCTCTTTGCATGAATGATGGATTGAAAAGGTCTGGAAAGCTTCTTTACAGCCACCTTGAGTTCTGATGTGACATCAGTGGAGGAGCTGTTGAGAGAGAGATAAACACAAACATGTTTAATCACAGCAAAATAAATACATAAATAACTGAAGTTTCTTTGGTGACCAGATTACTTAGGTTTCACTGTTTAAAAAAAAAAAAAAAAGAAAGAAAACTCAAACTCAAACTCTTAGCTGACACACACCACAAGTAAATCAAAAAAGGAACCGTTTTGGTTTGACTTTCACCCCTCAGTGCCTCAAATACCTCCTGCACTGAATCCCAAGCAGTGCCTCAAATACCTCCTGCATAGTCCATATACTTAATGAAAAACTGACACACTGAAAAATGTGACATTTCAAAATCTAACATGAAATACTGTACTATTATTATGGCTTCCGGTACACTTGCAAGATCATTTTGTAGTTTCTGATTACACGACACTAAATAAAATCTCAATTATGGTTCTCATTCATATATAAAAAAATTCTAGGCAATGCAAAACGTTTGGCCACAGCGGCTGTAGACGAAGAGGCTTTGGGTTGCATGATGATGTGTGTTCTTAATGGTTTCCAGAAGGACAACTGTTTTTGACAAAAGTTTTCTGTGTTTGGTTTAAATGGCTGGAGGATAAGGCAATGCTATAAAAAGTAACTGTGGAATGCCAGGCCATGGGTCTGTGCAGGACTGTGTTTGGGCGCTGCAGTGTTAGCAGTGGGGCGAGCGTGTTTGGGCGCTGCAGTGTTAGCAGTGGGGCGAGCGTGTTTGGGCGCTGCAGTGTTAGCAGTGGGGCGAGCGTGTTTGGGCGCTGCAGTGTTAGCAGTGGGGCGAGCGTGTTTGGGCGCTGCAGTGTTAGCAGTGGGGCGAGCGTGTTTGGGCGCTGCAGTGTTAGCAGTGGGGCGAGCGTGTTTGGGCGCTGCAGTGTTAGCAGTGGGGCGAGCGTGTTTGGGCGCTGCAGTGTTAGCAGTGGGGCGAGCGTGTTTGGGCGCTGCAGTGTTAGCAGTGGGGCGAGCGTGTTTGGGCGCTGCAGTGTTAGCAGTGGGGCGAGCGTGTTTGGGCGCTGCAGTGTTAGCAGTGGGGCGAGCGTGTTTGGGCGCTGCAGTGTTAGCAGTGGGGCGAGCGTGTTTGGGCGCTGCAGTGTTAGCAGTGGGGCGAGCGTGTTTGGGCGCTGCAGTGTTAGCAGTGGGGCGAGCGTGTTTGGGCGCTGCAGTGTTAGCAGTGGGGCGAGCGTGTTTGGGTGCTGCAGTGTTAGCAGTGGGGCGAGCGTGTTTGGGTGCTGCAGTGTTAGCAGTGGGGCGAGCGTGTTTGGGTACTGCAGTAGCTGTGGGGCGAGCGTGTTTGGGCGCTGCAGTGTTAGCAGTGGGGCGAGCGTGTTTGGGCGCTGCAGTGTTAGCAGTGGGGCGAGCGTGTTTGGGTGCTGCAGTGTTAGCAGTGGGGCGAGCGTGTTTGGGTGCTGCAGTGTTAGCAGTGGGGTGAGAGTGTTTGGGTGCTGCAGTAGCAGTGGGGCGAGCGTGTTTGGGCGCTGCAGTGTTAGCAGTGGGGCGAGCGTGTTTGGGCGCTGCAGTGTTAGCAGTGGGGCGAGCGTGTTTGGGCGCTGCAGTGTTAGCAGTTGGGGCGAGCTTGTTTGGGTGCTGCAGTAGCAGTGGGGTGAGCGTGTTTGGGCGCTGCAGTGTTAGCAGTGGGGCGAGCGTGTTTGGGCGCTGCAGTGTTAGCAGTGGGGCGAGCGTGTTTGGGCGCTGCAGTGTTAGCAGTGGGGCGAGCGTGTTTGGGTGCTGCAGTGTTAGCAGTGGGGTGAGAGTGTTTGGGTGCTGCAGTAGCAGTGGGGTGAGCGTGTTTGGGTGCTGCAGTGTTAGCAGTGGGGTGAGCGTGTTTGGGCGCTGCAGTGTTAGCAGTGGGGCGAGCGTGTTTGGGCGCTGCAGTGTTAGCAGTGGGGCGAGCGTGTTTGGGTGCTGCAGTGTTAGCAGTGGGGTGAGCGTGTTTGGGTGCTGCAGTGTTAGCAGTGGGGTGAGAGTGTTTGGGTGCTGCAGTAGCAGTGGGGTGAGCGTGTTTGGGTGCTGCAGTGTTAGCAGTGGGGTGAGCGTGTTTGGGTGCTGCAGTGTTAGCAGTGGGGCGAGCGTGTTTGGGTACTGCAGTAGCAGTGGGGCGAGCGTGTTTGGGTAGTGCAGTAGCAGTGGGGCGAGCGTGTTTGGGTGCTGCAGTGTTAGCAGTGGGGTGAACGTGTTTGGGTGCTGCAGAGCGACACTGCTGCTCGGCACAGTGGGGCTGGCTCAGCGGGTGATGTATTCAGGTAATCCACCAACACTTCAAGCAATGCCAGACAAGCAAAATAACTTGCAATGCAAACACTCCCCCCAGCTAAGTTCAGAAGCAGCTCTCAGTTTCCTCTGGTTAGATATAAATCAGACAGAAACAAACAGAAGCCCCCGTAACTTGCGGACAGTCAGCATGTGAAACAGCTTGCAAACCGAGACCCAGAGTGAAGCAAAGCCATTCAGACTCCGAGCACTACCATTTCACGAGTATCGTGCCAACACTCCCACATGACACTGTGCAAACCATATTCCAGCACTGAGCTCCACATGACTCTTAACGACTACAGAACACACGACCTCAACCCACCACAGCAGGTTTGAACCTAATGAATGTACTTGCATTGCTGAAAACCATTAAACTGAGTGCATTTACAGCTCATAAGCGTCTGCAAAACACACTGTCCAACTATAACTAGCGTCTAGCATGCTGTGTGGGCAGGTGGGTGGGTTATGTGCAACTGTGGACCAAGTTCAGAAGCCTGTGCATGATAAACCCGACTGTAGAAGCAGGGTTAGACATTTTCAGAAGACATCGGGGGGGGGGGGGGGGGGGGGGGGGGGGGGGGGGGGGGGCACGGGGGGGGGGGGGGGGGGGGGGGGGGGTGGGGGGGGGGGGGGGGGGGGGAAAAAAAAAAAAAAAAACTACTTTGATTTGGTAAAGGCACAAGTGCGTGCAGGTTTTGATACCAGTCCCACCTTCACAGCCCCACCTCGAGGAGAAAAAAAGAAATGTTTTAGAAGAACACTTTTCCAGTGACCTGCCCTTTCCCCTGGAACACACTGTTAAAACCAGGCACAGCACTGGCAGTCATATTCTTCCAAAACAAAAAACGTTCTTTGACAACAAGCCAAAAAACGTCACGTTTCCTTACTGGAATAACATGACCCAGCTGGTTGCAAAGCACCAACGAGGTATTTTCTATTCGATTAGTGATATTTGCACAAGCTGGGGCACAACCATCAAAGACAGCTGGTAGAGTATTGCCAATGACACCGCCTACAGCAGTACAAGGGTCATCATGAAGACAACAGTGTGAGAACGTAGCGCCCGCTGCCAGTCTGTGTATTAAAACACTTTGTATATTTGGGGTGGTTGCTACCTTGAACGTACAATCACGACAAAAACATCAACTCTACCGACACACTGTATGAGATTCCTATGACACGTTATCACAACTCAAGCAGCCTTTTGTGCTTTTGGTTGCTGTTGCATCCCAGCACGTCTCCACTTGCGGCATCGTGTCTGACCTCGTGTATCCCATGAGATACCCTCTAGTTACCGCTGGCACATGCTTGATTTCACTACGCAGACAGCAAAGTCAACTTAACTAAGCAAACAGAGAGTTCATGCTTTGAATAGGCAGTACTGCTAATGGCAGCTTAGTAAAAAATATAGTACTTGACTATTGAAAAAGAAAAAAAAAAAAAAAATCTATATTGTAGGTTTCCTGCTTAATTCACTTTCGTTTTAGGGAACAGGGCTCAGCTAGAGGAGGTGAAATAGCACAGAGTCCAGACTGCTCTCCAGTGCATTAATTTGCAGAGTAAACATTTTCAGCTCATGTTCTAGTACAAAGAAAAGGCAATTTTAAAAAAAGCACACTCAACTAAGGCTGTAAAGGTTTAAAAGGATCTTGCATTGATTTTCTAATTATTTCAAAAGGTTTCATCATTTGAAGTAGTTTGATTCTTTGTAAACAAACCACTGTGACTGAACCCAATCAGTGTACAGTCTGAAAAATACAAAAAAAAGGAACTACAAAGAGAACTATGAATCATAAAATGAAGCTGCGCTTTCGAAATGACGCTTCAAATGCTAAAAGGACCGTTTACACAGAAAATGCAAATAGCTCATCTATCAAAGCATAGATCGACAGCCTTTCAGTGAAGGTGCAAGATGCAGGATTTCAAAATGAACACTACTGCACTGTGAGCGTGTGTGAATCTGGGCAGTGTCATGTGAAAGACATGCCTTGCATCTGATCAGACACACCACAGAGCTGTGGCGGCACTCTCACTCAGCTCACAAATACAAGTGTTTGCTGTTGCTGTCAACAGCCCTGCTTGTGTATCAGTGAAACCTTCTGTAACTCCACTGAGTTTAAGTGCTCCACCTGGAAAGGTTTTTTAATTCCTCCAGCGATGAGAAAGGTGCTTCTACAGGCAATGGAAAGAGCGTGTCTGCTTTGCAAACATCTCAAAGCAGTGCTACAGGGGAGCGGAGCGGCAAGCAGGATCCGAGGAACTGCAGGATGACACTCCATCTGGGGCATGCAAGTACAGAGCGCACTGCAGCCTCATCAGGGCTTCACCCCTTAATCTGGGGCATGCAAGTACAGAGCACACTGCAGCCTCATCAGGAAGACACTCCATCTGGGGCATGCAAGTACAGATCGTAGCTTCATGGTGCTTAGAAAAGGCTAAACTACTGTACGGGTGGACACACAGTCAACACATTCTAAACCTGTGCATCTGCAAAACACTTCACCTGCTCCCAAAGCCTCAGCCTTCAGACAAGTGCATTAACTGTACACACAGAATGGAACCACCATGTATGGAAAATGGAGAGACAAAATATTAAAAAGAAAAAAAAAAGTTCACACTAAACGCCCCCGAGGTGACTCAGTTAGCAGTTGCATCCCACAGTCCTGCTGTTAACTCTAACTCTAGATTCTTCCATTTCAGAATGCCTCCAGTGCCTGTCCCCATGCATTCGGAATCCCCCTTTCCTTCTCTGAGGCTGTACGGAGCACAACATTTCCTGGCCTGGACGCTATTAGTTTGCTGCTTTTCTCTGCGTTGCTTCCAACAGGACTCGCTGCGCACACTATCCCACAAGACTACTGCTTCACGGTCTCCAAAACACAAAGGAATTAGCAGCCCTGTCAGCCTTAGCGGACCACAGGTCTGACAGTAACAGATGAAAGTAAACCTGCACAAGCCCTGTCACCTAGCTAAGAGACGGGTCAAACAGAGTGCTTCAGCACTATCCACGATTACACTTAACTGCATGCCCTCGGATCACTGAAGTGCCCGTCCAGAACAGGAAAAATAAAACTTTGTGTTGCATGTGTGAATAGTGCAGTGTTCAAAAATAAAATTAATGCCTGCTTTCTGCAGTCTCCCATACCTACCTGTGCAACTTGCACAGCCTTTTAGCAGTTTTAGCTGTAGGGGTAGGACAAGGACACAAGACCTGCCCTGGTGAAATCAGTGTGCTCGGGTTATATTTGCAGCAGGAGGAGGTTCAACACAACACCCAGCTCTGATCAGGAAGCATATCAAAATGCCGTTTGTCATACTAATGACATGTTACTGATCAGAGAACAACACACGAGTAAAGAGGTAAAGGAACATATTTATATGGGGCACCACACCCAAAAAAACATGTAGCAAATCCTAATTGATATGTTTCAGTAAGATGACTCATGGGTTGAGGACCTTTGAGAGTCTGAGAGCTCCAACTAATCCACCTTACTGAGTCATAACTGGCGATAGTGCCTGACATCATTACATAGTCTTACATCGACAGATGCTCACTATGGTACAGAACAGCAATGAAGGGGCACAGGAGCAAGCGCATACTGTACTGGCGAGCAAAACATCTTGCCAAACACGAGGAGTCTCACAACCACTTGCAACTTTTACTGGGATTTTGTTTGTATTTATGTATTTTTTAAAGACGCAGAATATGTTTCGAAACTGTAAATGTGCCAAGTGTAGTCCTGTCACGAAGTATAGAGCTGCTAGAGTACAATGCACAGTTAATTCTTTAAAAGTCTGGAAATCCAATCGCGCTGATTCACTCCTGTTACCTTCTCAAGCCAAACTACTCGACTAGGGCTGCAGAAGACAAAATGATCGGTGCATCATTTAAAAAAAAAAAAAAAAAAAAAAACCGAGGACGATCAGATCCTAGCAAACATATGTATCGTTAAATGAGACGTTTATAATACTTCCTGCATTTCCCGCTGTGCTAGATATTTGACCACGACAGACACGGTAAAGCAACGTTAACACCATGTTTCACCTTTAAAAACAAACTCAACACACAGTTACGAGCCGTTGTGCTGAAAACAGGATTTGAATCTCCTGAGACAGTAGTCTGCAGTACCAAAATATCTTTTTTTGATACATTTGAAAACACAGCAGCTCAAATGCAAGAATGCGAATCTAGCCTCATATCTATAATAAAAAATAAAATAAAAAAAAGACTGGAGAAAGTGCATACAGGACATGCCTGTTGTGTAAAAATCATATTATGTAATAAAACACTAATAAATTAATTTGGATAGTTTTCATTTTGGTCTATATTGCTGCGTACAATAAAAGAGAACTGCCTGCGACTGACAACACTAACTCTGGACAACACAACATGTACCGTGCCTCAATGCAAAGCATGTTTGTTTTACATTTACACAGCATCAAAGGGTACAACTGCATGCAACACTGACACCCTTCACTATTTTTATAAGAGGGCTGCAGATCACAACTGCAAACCCGTTGTCCAGTCCAGGCATTCGTTTTTGGCGCACCTTCTCTGCAGGAATAGCTGCAATATGTACGGAGTGAACAGCTGGACTGAGTGTATCTCAATGCAGCGAGGCGGGCCTGTTCGTGGTTTTGCGTGTGTGTGCGTTTGTGTCAGCTTTGATTGAGCAAGAACACGGGCCTGCACACAAGCAAGCCTGCAATGCCAAAGTAACGCAATGACTTGTGCTATAATCTAACCGCTAAATGCAATGAAACGTATATTTACCATACTGTTCCGTAAGCACCGGACCCAACCGGAGACAGACTCTGATACCGCTCCGGGACTTCCCAGATTGTTTTGTTGACCTCCTGTCGGTAAAAAGTGGGTCTCTCCTTGTGCGACATTCCTACAGAAACGGAATCCCCTACACGAGCAGTACCACGCCAACTTCTGAACTTCTGCTTTTTAAAACAATTTAAACCTAAACATTTACATGCAAGCGCCCTCAGTTGCAAAAAGATCCAGGCGCGCTTGAAAATCGAACAGTAGATCGGATAGACGGTGGTTGCAGCGAAGCCCAGTTTTTGTTTTTTTGCGTGTTTTTTTTTTTTTAAATCTCTGGTTTGTTCACTCGCTCGGTAGCTGCTCTCCTGCAATGCCTTTATCGCTCACAGCCTGTCTGGGGCTGGCAGTGCAACTCGCTCCTCTACACGCCACTCTCGCGTACTGCAGCGCTTCTCGCGGGAGCTCCTCATGGATGGCTGACATGTACAAAACATCCCTGGGCGGAGTAAGAAGGAAAAGGAAAACTATTTAAAAGCCTGCAATGTGGGAATTTCCCACGAGCGTAAATGCATGAGGAATTTTTGCAAACTCCCCAAACCCGCTATCGGTGCCAGGTCTGTTTCCGAGCAACGACCAGCATTCATCCAAAATCAAAATGTGAACGTGATTGGCAGCAGCTGCGTACTTTGAGGAATAAATGTACGTTTTTAATTCAGAAAACTAAATCAGATTACGTTTTGAGAGTTACTGGTGGCAATGTGAACGACCCGCACACATTCTGGAAACGTGAAAGATGTACAGTGTGCTGGTTTATGATCAGCTCTCAACACGTGACATTTAATGATTGTAATTATACTGAGAGTAAAGACATTATTGATTGCTTTAAAAAGCATTTTATTAGGGCTGGCCAAGCATTTGAACATTCTGTAACACTGGACTCTGTCATATATTGATTCTAACTAATTCATTGAATCTCTCTCTTACTAAATGCCATCAATGTGGAAAAGCATTGTCCCTGTTGTCAAGGGAGGCGATCATTCAGGTCTTAATAATTATAGACCTATATCTGTTTCAGCAGTTATTGCTAAAATAATTGAGAGTTTAGTAAATTAAAGAGTTTCTTACAACAGAACAACATCCTAGCAGATCACCTGTCAGGATTTCAATCCAATCACAGCACACACTGCTCTTCGTATCCTGATTCATGACATATCACTAGCCTTATTACATGGACATAAAGCCTTTGATTCAGTAGATCATACAGTCCTGTGTGCAAAATGATGCTGTTTAGGATGTAGTGAGGTCTGTGCATTGGTTCACGGGTTATCGAACACATTGTACTGAAGCAATAAGAGCGGATGGCATTATTTCAACCTTTTGACCTCTCTGTAAAGAGATACCTCAGGGTTCAGTCCTAGGACCAATCCTCTTTACACTTACCTAAAATCTGATTCAGGGAACGCTAACACAAATATCCATGTATATGCTGGTGACACTATTTTGAACATGGTAGGGTGTGCTATATAGACAGTGCAGAGGGATCTGCAGACTGCATTTGATATTGGACAGCAACAACTATTTCAAGATAGAGTCCTACTTAATGTATCTAAGACACAAACAGTGCTGTTCCTTTCTGTTAGGAGGAAGGTTAGAAATCTGCCCTGGGTTATTGTTGCATTGCATGGAGAGATATTTAAGAAAGTTTCTTCTCAGAAATACTGAGACATATGGATTGATGAGCAATTTACATTTAACTACAATATTAATAAATAGGCTTTAGAATTAGGACCTAAATTAGGATTCCCTTTTAGGAATAAGAAGGCTTTTTCTCAGTCTTGCAGACTAAAGTCAGTGACGGTTCCTATCCTAGATCATGGTGACTATATCAGTTTGCTTTCAAGCAGTCCATTAGTGGAACTCTTTTATAGTAAGAAGAGGGAATTTGGCACGCTCTCCCTTTCTGGCTATGAAGAATGAATGAATTTTGGAATTGCTTAGAACCTCTTGCCATTGTTTTTACTTCAGTCCACATTAACGCATAGCTGTCTTGTTTGTGTTGTTTTTGTGTGTAGGCTGCTGGCTAAGTTTGAAGCACACATGCACTTATCGTCTTGCTTGTATTTGTTTTATTGTCTAACAGGACCCCCTTGTAAATGAGGTCTCGGTCACCCTGGATGCATCTTTTATACATAAATTAAAACCTTTTTTCTATGAATAAAATATCTTGCAGGTTTGCAACGTAACCACTAGATGGTGCAAGAGAAAAAAAAAAAAACATACTATATATAGTCTTCTACTAAAAACAATTTTTAAAAATCCATAGCCCTCTTTGAGGCACAGGCCTCGGTTAAAATCATTGTCGTTTCATGTTGAGTGTCTGTTTACTTATATTGAGTCCTGTCATACCTGTCAGCACTGAGCTTTCAAAATAAGGGAGACTGCATGGGGAAGAACTCGAAAACAGGCCTTCACGGGCAAGGTTACCATATGATTTCATGCACACTAGGACAGTCTTGGGATAGTTTAGGCGCGTCAACCCACACCCCAATACATTCTGGGAAGTGTAGTCCTGAGGTGAAACATGTACCAGAGTGCCTTGCAAGTGGAAAAGCCTGAATGGTCCCAATGAACAAGGAGTCACATGGTACCCTGAATGCATGCCTGCCACAGGCTTCCCTTGGGTCCTTAAGTATGATAAACAGGAATTGCACTGCAGGAAGAAATGAGTGATTTTGGAGACCAAAATGTTAGAGAATTGCTTTTTTTTTATATATAAATTAAATTTAGAAAGGAGGGCCCAAAATAAGGGAGCGGTGACAGAGCTTTTACTTTAAAACATAGCAATATTTATATTTAGAAAAATAAAGAAAATCATATATAAACACACACTTTGCACCAGCTTTTGTTTTCAAATTAAGTAAGTTTAAAACCTAAACTTGCAAACAGGACATCCCCTCTTTCTCATTTGCACATGAGGTTGCCCAATAAGTTAAATATATTATATTTATACATAAATCAATAAAACTAGGGCTCTGGTTGGTTTCTTGTTAAAGCCTGGGTCATGCCAATACATTACATTTGTATACTGTGGTGGAATATATACAAAAGAAAAAAAGATACTGCCTAAAATGTATTTTAAAAGGGACACACAGGCAGGGGTGTTCATTGTATTTTAGTACAGCAATTACCCTGTTATTGTTCAATAGAAACAGCTTCATAAAGATAGGGTTGTGCCTCAATAGAGGAGGAAAGTCTTTGCCTGTGGGTTCACACAGTGAATTAGTGAAGGGTCCTTAGAAATGACGCCACATTGGAGCATGGCCTGATCAGGAATTGTTAAATCAGGAAATAAGCAAAACACAATGCAGCAAGGGGTGAGAATCCCATTAACACATTTAAAATTTAGGGACCTACAAAAAAGGACACCCAAACAGCTTTACAAACAAGATTTAATACACAACTCCTGTTACAAAGGCAGCCACTGAACACATGCCCATTGCAGCTCCCAGAAAAGACCACATATTGACCTGAGCTGCAAGAGAACAAAAAAAAAAAAAATTAAACACAAAAACAGGAGTACAAAGTGAACCCACACCATGTAAAGTTAATTTTCCTTGAACTACAAATAGTGTTCACATTATGCATATTACTGCTTCTAGGCATAAAGCGAAGGGATTGATCTCTCTTCAGCTCAACTGGGCCAGAAGACAAATGCCTTTACTGCACCACCAGCCCTCCCTTCAGCACTGCGACCTACAGGAGGAATGAGTCTAGTAAACAAAAGAAATGCATGCACATCCTTCGAGGTCAAGTCAAGCCTGCTTCCGATGCCTGAAGAACTAATCACCTATAGAGACAATACATCAGGTCAGTAATGTGTTGAACCCAAACCGCTTGATTACACATTAATCGTTCCATCACTTACTTTATATGTGGCATCAATTAAATTGTATGGCACAGTCACCCAGAAACTGGTAGAGTTGGCATTATACTTGTACAGGGCAAGCAGACTTCCAAGTTCTCTTGAGCCCACAAGAGGAATCCAGTTGCGACCCATTTTGCCATGTTACCATGGTATAGAATGCAGCACCATCACAGTAGCCACTTACTGTTGGAGCAACTACAAGAGGAAGAGCAGCTGTCATTGCAATGGACAGTGGGTTTGGAGATTAAACCCGAAGTCAGACAGCTAACATCCACAGGAAGCAAGCATTTTTAAAAGGGCAATTGGATTGTTGAACAGGTTGGATTGTAGAACACAGGAAACATTCCAAGTAATCATCTCTTCTGTGAAGACCATCTGACTAAAAGAGGACAGACTTGCTGTGTGTGTGTGTGTGTATATATCTGTCTCTAGACCCTGTACATATGAAGTCACTACCTCAATGTTTGAAATACAAGGCCTACACACTGGCAGCATAGCAAAAACTGGCAGAAAGGGTTCATTTCTCCACAATCAAATCTTACTAAAGGAATCACAGAATACATGTACACAAAGCCAAGACCTTAAAACGTCACACAATTTCAATATGGCAGCCATCTTAGGAGACAGATTAGTTAAGGGGGCCGTTAGACTTTGCTTCAACTAGATGACAGAGTAGACCTCAGTAGGCAAGACCAAGGGGACATGAATGAATCAGATGCAAAGTTACATTATTTTACATCTGGGAATGCAAGGGACCAATCAGGACCATCTTGAACAAAGTCTGGCTCAATAAGTGGCCCCCCTCTTCTCACAGAAACCAAGAGAATTGAGATTAGTCAGGAATGAAGCGCCTCTGTAACAACAATTAAATACTAAAACCCCCACACAAACAAGTTACACCCAACACTCAAACCCCGACAGCCCTTACCTCCATGTAGTTTCTTTCACACAGAATTTCCCTCTCCGGCCATGGAGAATAGGGGCACGTCATGCTCTGAACATAGAAGGAAGCTGAAGTCATAGCACTGTTTGAGAAGACTCTGATTTGTACTTTCAGCTTGATCATTCTGCAAAACAAAGGCTAAAAGTTAATCATAACATGTCACCATTAGAAAAAAAAGTTTACAAGAAAAATGGATTTCCTGTGTTCCGAGCAAAGCAGCTGAGCACAGAAGCAAGGAACTTGGCATTTCCCCAAGAAGTCAACGGTTAAGCTATAGCCATACTGTGTGGCCAGTCTTGGCGAGAAAGCGCCCCCATACAGTCTATGGAAAGAGAAATTTTCTTGTCTTTTTAAGAAACTGTACATGTCATCAAGCAAGGTAGAGAGATAACAAAGTTAACACTCCCACTGCTCAGTTCCATCTGCTTGCAATTTTGTAAGAACGATTTATATTAGTAGAAATAGACACCCCTGCAGAACAGTATGTTTTGAGTAAATGGTTTCTATTCCTGTGCACTTGCAGTCAACAAATCTAACAAAGCTTATAGCTGCATATGGTTAGTGTGATCAGCAACATGCTTTCAAAGCCAACGCAAGAGCCTTTCCTACCCTGTATTTTGCAAAAACGAAGCCTGATTGATGCCATTCAGTGCAGGAGTGCTCTAAATTTAGGTCATTCAATTACAAATCAACAGGCTTTGTACATCAAAAGCTTTCAATTCAAAAGAAAATAATGATCACTCACCAATCACTTCAATGGGAATATTTTCCCCACAAAAGACTTATCCATATCATTATCAGAACACCCCCTTGACATTCTGTTCTCACAGGAGACAACGATACTTGAAAAACACAACCGACGAATAGGAAGCTAAAGGACATTTCTGCTGAAGCTACCATTATCATACCTAGAGGGGGGGCTGTTCTGCGTCCAAACTTCAGTTGCTAACGCTGGCAATAGCAATGCTATTCTGCATTGGAAAAAAAAAAAATAGACAAAAGTGAGACATACGCACAGTAAAATTAACGTTTCTAAAGTAAAGAAAAGATCAATTACCCAAATCTAGGACAACATGGCATCATTAAATCCAAAATTATTATTATACTTTTAAAATTATATTACAACCCATTTAAAAGATTATACTTTGAGTTTAAATTTCGCAGAGAAGTACCCGCGGAACAAACTGGACTGTCTGACAAAGGCTCAGCTATGTGAAAGGTAGTAAACAAACACCAGGGAATAATAAAAAGCAGCAGCGCAAATGAAGAAGCGCATTTATCTCATGCAGGAATCGAGGTACATGTGTTGCCTGCGCCAGATTGAAGGTATGATAATGGCAACTCGAGTTCTGATGTTAACATCCACAAGTCAATTGTCGATTTTTACAATTTTCTGATAGCTAGGCTAAGCAGGCATTAAAATACACAATTTATTCGAGGCCGCTTGATTTAAGAAACAGTGCAAAGCATCTCTTTAGCGTGTCAAATTTGCCATGACAGGAGAAGTCCCTGTGGAATAGAATGACCAAAAGGGAAGGTACAGTGCTTAACTTGAAATACAGTGCTCGCTATTGATTTAGAATAGATTAAACAGAAATCGGTTGGAAACTTGAATTGTAATCAATTTATTTAAGATTTTAACTTCCCATTTTAATTATTGAGCTTAATCCCATTCATTATTTTATGTATAATTAATTAAATGAGTGTATTGAGCATTCAATCAAATCAATCAAATGATGTTTGGATCATTCGAAGGTCACTTTACTTTGTGTCCATTTTTAAATATTTAATAATGTTCTTTAAAGTGGAGCACAGTCAGAATGTGTGTTTACTGCACAAGTGGTCCTTACGGAAGTGTCCTTGTGCTAGTTTTTGTTTTTGTTTTGTTTTTAATTGGCACTAGGACGCTTCCATAGGTCCTACATGTGTCAAAAACAACAAAGTGAAAATGGTAGTCCCATTAAAGGCGAATTAACAACAGGGGGTGCATGCATGCCTGCTACAGGGCTCCCCTGGGTCCTAAACCCTGCTATGTACAGGAGGGGATTGTAGCCTCTAGGACCTTTGCAGACATTAAAGGTTTGCTGACATGAGGGTGTTTAACAGTAGACTTTTGACCAAAATACAGTAGAAAATATGTACCGGGAGAAGGGCCCTAAATACGGGATTTACTCACGGTGAATACGGGAGAGTTGACAGGTCTGTCTCTGTACAGCCCCCACTTCTCTTCTTCGGTTTTGTTAATGTTGTCCACGTAAGTTTCTGTCGAAACTTAATGTCGCCACCTACTGTTCAGATTTGGCTATTGAAAGTGCTGCGAACACAACCTTTTAAAATCGCTGTATGAGGGGCGTAGCTGGGAATGGAAATTTGGGTGGGCATCGACTTCGGGTGGACGGGCAAGTACCTAAGATCTGACGTCACAGGAAATAGTTTACATTACAAACCTGATTTAAATCAATTCAAACTGAATACATCACATATCTGAGCAGCGCAAAGTGACCTAGACTGAGAATGTATGGTGCCGAGTGAAGCAAGGCGAACATCTTTTGTTTATAACGGTAGTTGCTCGTATACACTACAAATAGCCAGCACATGTGCATACAACCTACAGAAACAAACACACTGTGCACAATAACTGCAAAAACCGTTTCATTTGACAAAAAAAAGCGCAAACAGAAACTAAAAAAAATTCCCAAACAAAAAACTGTATTGTAATCTCTTAGCTGTATTGCAATCTCTTAGCTGTATTGTAATTTCTTAGCTGTATTGTAATCTCTTAGCTGTATTGCAATCTCTTAGCTGTATTGCAATCTCTTAGCTGTATTGTAATCTCTTAGCTGTATTGTAATAACTTGTTACCTCTGTAACTCGCCCTGCATAAGGACGTCTGACAAGCAAAAATTACAAATCAGGCTAAGCTCCTGCTGCCTTCAAACAAAAACTAAAATCTTAGCTGTGCTGAGAATACCTCGTTTGCAGCTAAATACGGCTGCTTTCGTTTTCACTGCATCTTCTCAGTAACAAGCAGACAAAAATAGATTTTTTTTTATACAGCCTTGAGTGACACATTCAGCCACATTTTTCAAGTTTTGTAAAACTTTTAAAATTACGTTGGCACGCTAATGAAGCAATTTCCATCAATCTTATACACGAGAGAAAAGTTAACGCCAAACCTTAAAGATAAAGTTTTTGTATTTCATATTATTTTTATGAAGTTTTAAAACCACAGATACCTTCACATTATTGATAAATGTTAGCATCGTACATGTCACTGACTCGCTACGTCATCGTACAGTAGTGTGACTCGAACACCAATCACGAAGTCGGTGTTTGTTTGACCGCGTTGCCATAGTAACCAAATGCGCGGCGCTGATGAAAGTATGAATTCACAGTGTGAAATACTCGAAGGAAAATAAAATGCCTATTTTTTCACGGTACATTGCAAGAAGGTGAAAGCAACTTATGTTTTTTTTTTTTTTGCCAATGCCCGCCTACAGTACACATTCCAAACACACTTATTTTTTTAGTTCCCAAAATATTTTAAAGACGGAAAACTGTCTATACAGAACATTCCCAACCACTATATCTCCCATGCAAACCATTTCAAATGTTTAGACAGAAATACATGTACTTACATATACTCGTAGTGAATGTATTTTACAAAGTCGTACAGGCAGCGTCACCAAACCAGTGAGAACACATATTACATTTGAAGCAATTACTAAATACAATGAAAGTCAGTCAATTACTTCCCATTGCCTAGTAAGTATCCTCCCGTCTCCGCTCCACCGTCCTTACACAGGATAAAGCGTTGGGGCTTGCAGTTATATAGTCATGACACTCCAGAAAATCGCACATATCTCTCCAAACAATTTTAAGCTATTTTTCAGCATCGGTCAGCTGTCTTAATCCTGTTCACTCTAGCCTTTCTACTAAACTAAACTCTTAAAATTGTGTGCATATATATTTTGCCATGTTGACCGCCGCACTGCTAGTAACTTACTTTAAAAATGCACATTAAAATAACAATTGTTTTGAACAAATCCGCCCCAACCACCTGGCAAGCTGTCAATCAAACGTGACTTGCTCATGAATCGTTGTGTGAGAGGAAGATCCATCCAAAATATTGCATCACAATTACTACATTGATTTGATTGGCTAAAGATTGCGCATTTAAAAAATAGCCTATTTGACCTAAATTTAAACACCCGCCTTTGGGGCACACAAATGACGTTTATTATTATTATTATTATTATTATTATTATTATTATTATTATTATTATTATTCTTTTATAAATGTACTTAAACTTGGCATTAACATAGATGTAGATTTAGGTGGGCCTGCGTGCAAACTGGGTGAGTCGTGGCCCACCCAGGGCCACCCGTGGCTACGCCACTGTGCTGTATGTGAAATATTCTTGAATCTTCCAGTTTTCTTAATATATTTTGCAATACATCCAATAATACCTTTTTCTATTTTTCTTCCATCACCAATACTGTTTTTTTTTTTTTTAAATTGGAATCTCACCTTCCTATATCCAACACATTCAACCAGCAGATGCTCCACTGTTTCCTTTACAATCCATTCCACATGTAACCCATTCTCATGCGCTCCAATTCTATACAGGCATTCCTTTAATGCTAAATGCCCTATAAGAAGCCTTATTAATGCTGCTTTCTCCTTCCTGTTCCTCCCTTACCACCTTCCCTTATTTTAACCTTACTTTGAGCCTTAGAAAACGCCCTTCCTGTTTTTATCCCATTTATTCTGCCATGCGTTAATAAACTGTTTCTCAATAATTCTATAATATTCATTTGAACCACACAGCCCATCCATGTCCACTTCCTCTCTCATCACTGCTGTTTTAGCTAACTTATCCAGCCTGTCATTCCCATCTATTCCTATATGAGCCGGAACCCATATTGAAACTACATATAAACCTAAACAGCATCATTATTTCCTGCACTAAATCTCTTCTATCAACCTCCCCTCCATCTTTAATCGCCTGTAATCCTGATACGGAATCTGAAAAGATGACTGCTCTTTGCACCTTGACATCTACAATCCATTGCAATGCCAAAATAATCCCTATCAATTCTGCTGTCATAATTGACACATCATCTGTATTAAGAAAATGCTTTCCCACCTCAAATTCCGGTATATAATAAGCTGCTGCAACCCGATTCTGTTTGGGGATCTCAAGCACAATAGAGAGAAAGCAACGCTAATGTACGGGTAAGTAAGCTGGGCTGAGCTGAGTGAGGGATGGAGGGGGTGATGCTGGGATGCCAGAATCACTGTCGAGCCCTCTTGAGGTGTCATGGGCTAGTCGACGAAACACCGAGGATGGAAGGTGCCCACTTGAAGACCCCAGAGATGTACCCTACTTAGCTCAATCCAGACGGTTGTCATCATGATGCGCTGGGGAGACCGCACTGTGGTTGATCCCCGGAGCCAGCATTGCAGCCGTTGTGTGTGCTGATGCACTGTGGAGGCAAAATACTCTGATCCCTGAAGCCAGCATTACACTTCAGCCATCAACATCAGGCAGAAGGATATCTACATCATCAGATGGAAAGAAACACAAATGGATGGAGACGCAGATGGATCAAATTAGTTTACTGTAAAGCTACATCTTCGCTGGTGCTTATCTTGGCGAGAGCCCAGTTCAAATCAGCATGAAGTTTTAACATCTACTCTCATGTAATGGAAATCATTACTCCCAACAAGGCTCAGAAGTACTTTGTACAGGATTTCCATCTCCTCCATTCATTGCCTTCACCCAGTGCCAAATTCTCAGCATTTTCACTCTTAAATAAAGTGCCATTTCCCCAGTAAGTATATGCAGTGCTAGCACCAGAGATTAACATAGTGCTCCACTACATACTCTAAGAGCCCTAGCTTGTACCACATCCAGTTTTCCCAAATCCTGCTCATACATTACATCCATAATCCAGTATAGGCCTAATCAAAGCTCTGTAAATCGTTAGCAAAGTTTCCACACTTGCTCCCCATACACTCCCTGATATACTCCTCAACAAACTCATCCTGCCATGTTTTTTCATGGCTCTCCCTGTCCTGCATGCACTGATCCAGCCCCGGTTATGAGTGTGAGTTTCTCAGGTACCTCACAGCTCCAGCACAGCCTTGCCCAGGTCGATCCACTCTCCCTGTCCTGCATGCAATGATCCAGCCCCGGTTATGAGTGTGAGTTCATCAGGTACCTCACAGCTCCAGCACAGCCTTGCCCAGGTCGATCCACTCTCCCTGTCCTGCATGCACTGATCCAGCCCCGGTTATGAGTGTGAGTTCCTCAGGTACCTCACAGCTCCAGCACAGCCTTGCCCAGGTCGATCCACTCTCCCTGTCCTGCATGCACTGATCCAGCCCCGGTTATGAGTGTGAGTTCCTCAGGTACCTCACAGCTCCAGCACAGCCTTGCCCAGGTCGATCCACTCTCCCTGTCCTGCATGCACTGATCCAGCCCCGGTTATGAGTGTGAGTTCATCAGGTACCTCACAGCTCCAGCACAGCCTTGCCCAGGTCGATCCACTCTCCCTGTCCTGCATGCACTGATCCAGCCCTGGTTATGAGTGTGAGTTCCTCAGGTACCTCACAGCTCCAGCACAGCCTTGCCCAGGTCGATCCACTCTCCCTGTCCTGCATGCACTGATCCAGCCCCGGTTATGAGTGTGAGTTCATCAGGTACCTCACAGCTCCAGCACAGCCTTGCCCAGGTCGATCCACTCTCCCTGTCCTGCATGCAATGATCCAGCCCCGGTTATGAGTGTGAGTTCCTCAGGTACCTCACAGCTCCAGCACAGCCTTGCCCAGGTCGATCCACTCTCCCTGTCCTGCATGCAATGATCCAGCCCCGGTTATGAGCGTGAGTTCCTCAGGTACCTCACAGCTCCAGCACAGCCTTGCCCAGGTCGATCCACTCTCCCTGTCCTGCATGCACTGATCCAGCCCCGGTTATGAGTGTGAGTTCATCAGGTACCTCACAGCTCCAGCACAGCCTTGCCCAGGTCGATCCACTCTCCCTGTCCTGCATGCAATGATCCAGCCCCGGTTATGAGTGTGAGTTTCTCAGGTACCTCACAGCTCCAGCACAGCCTTGCCCAGGTCGATCCACTCTCCCTGTCCTGCATGCACTGATCCAGCCCCGGTTATGAGTGTGAGTTCATCAGGTACCTCACAGCTCCAGCACAGCCTTGCCCAGGTCGATCCACTCTCCCTGTCCTGCATGCACTGATCCAGCTCTGGTTATAAGCGTGAGTTCCTCAGGTACCTCACAGCTCCAGCACAGCCTTGCCCAGGTCGATCCACTCTCCCTGTCCTGCATGCACTGATCCAGCCCCGGTTATGAGTGTGAGTTCCTCAGGTACCTCACAGCTCCAGCACAGCCTTGCCCAGGTTGATCCACTCTCCCTGTCCTGCATGCACTGATCCAGCTCTGGTTACAAGCGTGAGTTCCTCAGGTACCTCACAGCTCCAGCACAGCCTTGCCCAGGTCGATCCACTCTCCCTGTCCTGCATGCACTGATCCAGCCCCGGTTATGAGTGTGAGTTCATCAGGTACCTCACAGCTCCAGCACAGCCTTGCCCAGGTCGATCCACTCTCCCTGTCCTGCATGCACTGATCCAGCTCTGGTTATGAGCGTGAGTTCCTCAGGTACCTCACAGCTCCAGCACAGCCTTGCCCAGGTCGATCCACTCTCCCTGTCCTGCATGCACTGATCCAGCCCCGGTTATGAGCGTGAGTTCCTCAGGTACCTCACAGCTCCAGCACAGCCTTGCCCAGGTCGATCCACTCTCCCTGTCCTGCATGCACTGATCCAGCCCCGGTTATGAGCGTGAGTTCCTCAGGTACCTCACAGCTCCAGCACAGCCTTGCCCAGGTCGATCCACTCTCCCTGTCCTGCATGCACTGATCCAGCTCTGGTTATGAGCGTGAGTTCCTCAGGTACCTCACAGCTCCAGCACAGCCTTGCCCAGGTTGATCCAACTCTCCCTTGGTGTGCCCACTCTAGAAAGCATGCCCTTGTCTCAGCATGCAATTGGTATTGCCTGCAGTTAATACATCCCTAAATGGTTACAGCCCCCAAGTCAAATTGCGTTGAGATGTATCACTGCCGTTCCCGATCCTTCTGCAGCAAAACACACACACTCAGGGACCCGTGCAGCCCACAGTTTATCCAATTATTTTTCTTCAGACCGTTCTGTTGCTGTTGCTGCCCTTTCCAGTCCAGTCCAGCCCAGTCCAGTGCAATCTAATAGTCTAGTCTAGTCTAGTCCAGTCGTCTAGTCAAGCCCAGTCCAGCCCAGTCCAATCTAGTCTAGTCTATTCCAGTCTAGTCTAGTCTAGTCTAGTCTAGTCCAGCAGCCCAGTCCAATCTAGTCTAGTCTATTCCAGACCCCCCCCCCCCCCCCCCAGTCCCCCCCCCCCCCATTAAGAAAGGTGGCACTTTCCTTCAAGAGGCAGGCTCCTACACTGTGACCTTGTGTGAATCCAGGGGCAGAAGGATAGAAACCAGTTTGTTACATGTGCATGTTTTTATCACTTGTACAAAGCTTTGGATGTTTCTTTACAGTTCCTTCTACGAAATCGAGTACTGCTGCGAAATGAACCATGGCTCACACACTGCGTCTAATGCAGGTTCCGTCCGGCTGTGGCGCGACTGCATAACGCGGTCAAGCAGCGTGACTGCATGATGAGTGGATATTTACATGAATGGTTATCTATGCACCGATTGATTGAAACGACGTAATATGATGTACAGTCTGAAATACCCTTTATGTTTTGCACTGAAATATACTATAGCTAAGGTGTTTGCATACCGGTCCTTACATACCGTTACCCGCTACATAACAGTCTGCTTACAAATTATAAAGTGGGCGGGCGATGAGACGCATGAAGGCGTGGTTAGAGGCGGGCTAAAATCGTGTGGGCGTGGTTTGTTGTAAATTTTGTTTGCGGACGTTTGATTAAGAGCGCATGCGCAAGGCACCCAGCGCTAAGCAGGAGCTCGAAGGTACCGGTTGAACATGGATAGAAAAGGTGAGCAGGCACATTGTGATAAGTAATTACATTTAAATTAAAATAATCACAGCCATACAGACACGCCTGGGGTGTGCATTCCGCGTGTGACGAATCTGCGCTTTAAAAATGCATATGAGTTATTACCTGTTATTATTGTTATTGTCCCTACTAATAAGCATGCATTTATATTAAGAGATTGCAAGAAACTTGCTGTTTTCGGATTTCCCCTGACTTCTTATTACTATATTTTACAAGGCGAGAGTGTTTTCATGATCTCCTGGGCTGTAGACAAAAGCCTATTATCCCTGTGTGCCGGTTTAATGAAGTTACCACGTCTAGAGTTTCTTATTCTCATTGTTAGTACCGTGATCTGGTAAGACCACTGTAATACTGTACAAACAAAAAACTAAAAGCAGCGCACATTTTTATGTAAATCAAAGAAGCCTCGCATATTAATTCTGCTCGGTTGGGACACAAAGCTTCTTTTGAGCACGAAAGTTTAACCAGAGGCACGACATGGTCTTTACAAATTAATGTTTTCCGGTTCTTTCTGTTTTTATTCCGATCCAGTTTTAGCACTGCAGGCCAGAAAGAAGCGGACCAAAAACAAAAAAGCTAGTAAGAAGTAAGTGGGGTTTTCTTTCTTTCTTTCTTTCTTTCTTTCCACCGGGCTTGGTGCCGCCTTGTGTGTAATTGAGCCCGGGGATGAATGTGGTGGCGCTAGGCCGCTCCCACATGGAAACTGCCTTTTCAAAATGCATATATTTCTGAGCGATACAGCTGTGCTACAGTACAGGCTGCACAGCACGTCGTGAAAATCGTGCCTATTTATAGAAATAACAGTTGTTTGGCTCTTTCATTGCTATGCAATGTGTGTGTATTGTACCTGTTACGCGGCAGAGCTGACAGTTTAGTAAGGCGCATGTCGCACTGCATAACGTTATGATTTAGAAATACAATTGTACCCGTTTTATTTGTGAAAGTAAATACTGTATTTCTGGATTGACCAGGGTACTGTAACTTAAGCACAGTAAGGAGAGCTGTAGTCTGCTGGGAGTGTTGTGTAGTTTGTACTGTACAGGTGATACATTCAGACTGATACTCCTAACCATTTCTCGTGTCATGAATGCTATTGATAAAACACATCAGCTACTACATGCACCATCTAATGTAATGTGGTGCACGCATACATAACTCGCAAAGCCAGCTGATAAATATTCCGCTCAACGTGGATGTATAGCGTAAAAGTGTTGACGTGTGACTCTTTTAAAAAGTTCTGGTACTGACATTTATTTTGTCAGATTCCCTGCTATGCATGATTCACCTCCCCTCACAACAGAGGGAATCGATTGGGTTTCAGACTGAATAATAATAGGAATGCTGAAAATAGGTTTGTGGCAATCTGTTTTGCACCTATTGACAATATTTAGGGCATTACATTGTGAATGCTGTGTCTGACCCCTGTGCATTGCAGTTTAAGGGTGTCCTGTGCCTGTTGCATGCCTACAAATTAAGTGTGGCCTGGGTAAGGGTTTACCTCCAACTGAAAATGAATCGAAGCTGCAGTGACCCAGTCTAATTCAAAGTGTTCCTGTGTTTGGTTTTGTTTAACTTTCTGCAGCGGGTGTTGTGCTGCTATGTTACAATTCTCAAAGGAGGCTCCATCTCCTCTTGCAACTTGCAAGTTCAGATATGATCCCAAATACATGAGTCTGATACTGCAGCAGCATCTGGTTAAAAACTAAACCTTTGACCAGGAAGCAGAACAGAATTAAAGAGGGAAGGGAGGGGGAATCACCTGTTTGTGCTTTTCTGCCTTCTGATGGGAACATTCAACTTATATAAATATAAAAATCCTCTTTACTTGTTTAGGTGAAATCATTTTATATTTTAATGATGCAGTCAGATGTCATTAAACACACATGTGCATGCCTGACGTCAGACCTGTTTTGTATGCAGTTATAGCGCAGTTTTTTGAAGTGCCCTTGACAGGAAATACTGTGGAATGAAGATAAGAAATCAGTCAGAATTGTTCACTATTTACTGTGCTGCAGTTTGTTCCTGAAACAGCTCATTCAGCCTCTGTCACATCCCCCCCATTAACTAAAATTAGGCAAACCTGCCAAACGCTGCAGTCTCGGACAAACGGACTGCCTATATTTAGCTGAGTTCTTATCGTGTAAAGACACAGCTTTTTACCTCTGGAGGGGGAAAGAAAGTCAAACCAAACAAAAGCATGCATTCTTTCTTTGTCTATCTGTGTTCACAGCAAGTTAAGCAAAAGTCCTTTTACTGTGTAATTCTTCCTGCTTCACTCTCCTTCCATCTTTGCATTAATCCTGGTTTATTTTAAAATCTGCTCTTGGGAATCCAGGTCTCAGAATTAATTGAAGCTTTTTAAATGTTTAATGCCCTGGTGATTTAATTCATTTTACCGTGTGGCTTGATAAGGCTGTTCCAGTTTGTCTGATGTCTTTCTGTGCTCTGTGGCTTGATAAGGCTGTTCCAGTTTGTCTCATGTCTTTCTGTGCTCTGTGGCTTGATAGGGCTGTTCCAGTTTCTCGCTTCCTTCTGTGCTCTCAGAACTTGTGATTAACAGCAGTGATAGTGGTTAGAGATGAAGGGACGCGCTCTCCTGCACTTGCGTGACTTATTCATTGAAGTTAGGCTTTCATATTCCCTTTAAGAAGAGATGCATACAATTGCAGACAAGTATTTTGGCAGTTAACAAAAGGAGAAACCTCAAAGGGATTTCTGTGCTTTAAAATTGTTTTTAATTTATATCTTTCAATAGCAGAGATTCAGCTTTAATACACAACGGCTTATTAAATGACATGCATAAAATAAAAAAATAACTTGCAAAAACTACCGTATTCCTTTGAATTTAAGATGCACTTTTTCAACAATTTTTTCCTTCCAAAAATATCCTGCGTCTTAAATTCGAGGACAGTATAGTGATGCATGTATTAAAATCACTAACAAAAGACATGAATACCAGAGTACACAAACAGCAGCGTGACTTGCTGCTGAGAAAAGGTGAACCAAGCTTCCTGAGACATTCCAAGAGAAGCGTTTATAATTTCAGCATTTCTAACAAACAGTACCCGCTTGGACAGATCGGAAATGCTGATCAGACCCCCGTATTTTTGACATGCCAGGCAATACCACAGTTCACAAATTGGGAGAAACAGGTGTGAGTAATCTCCGCACCTGAAGACACTTCAGACATGTCATAATGTTTATAGACATCACTTGGCTCGTTGCTGGCATTAAATAAAAAGGGGAAAACCGAAGAATTATTACAGCAGTTCAGAAAACCGAATGTTCAGCACAGTTATGAGAATCATATTTACACGCAGCACTCCAGATAAGGTTTTGGGTCTGGGAGTAACTTTAACACAGAGAGTACAGTGTATTTTCAGGAAGTAAAATTCAACACCTTCTTGAAGTCATGAGTAATATCGATAAATACTGTACAATCTTTAATGGTAATGGGGTTGCATTAAGAAAGAGCCTTCCATTTTAACTGCAGTGTTACTTTGAACTCCTGCACAACCACACGTGTGTTCTACAAAGTTCTTTGTTGGCTTGGCGCACTTTTTTTGAGGTATCGCACCGACTCTGCAAATTTAATTACGTTACTTCAATTTTAACATTAAATTCTTTAACTCTGAGAACATGTTTAAAACTTAAATATAAAGCCGTACAGATAAATCATTAATGCATTCCCTTATTATATTTATGAAAGAGTTTGTTTAATAGTGGTAATATAGGCACTTTTTTTTTGCGGTTGCCTCTGATGATAGTTCCAGTTGGATCTGAAGCTGGACTGGGGTATTTATGCTTCACTCTGTGTAGCTTTCAATTCTTACTGTGATTGGCTGCAAGACGACCGGTCTACCAGAGATTGGATAATGTTTGTTGGGTTGGTTTTTCTTGTGTACAGTTTCCTAGTAACTGAAGCCATTGTATTCTGGGAGATGTAGTTGTTTGAGGGCAGGCAGGCAATCTGTGCAAAATTGCTATGCGTATTTAAAATTAGTGTGTATTTCAGATTTAATGCATGAAAACGGCAGATACCCAGATTATCTGCAGTTTATTGAAAAACGTACGTCCATGAAGTAATTTTTTTTTTTTCTCATGAGATTCGAAGTGAAGACATTCTGCGAAGTCAGGACCAAGCTTGCTTATGGTAGCTGCATTGTGAGCAGGTCTTTTTCTTTTTTTAAGGAGATTGAAACTACTACAGCATGAGCAACCCTTAACTAGATCTGCTGCAAGTAAGCATGTCTAATAGCCTGAATTTACTTCTGTCTTTCTTATCTGATCCCAGTTTTTTGGGGGGGGGGGGGGGATTTCAGTTGCTGTTACTCATGATTTTAATCTGCTTGGCTGAGTGATGCTCCTGTGGGACTGTTATATAAGCCTGCCATCGCAGAGGAAACAAAACGGAAGATGGCGTGCTTTGCTCCAAGGCCCAGTGGTCAGAACAAGAGAACATCTGACTGAACGGAAAGAGACAGGCTAGTGAGAATCTTTTCCGTCTTAGGTGGCATGCAGGGCTCTGGCAAGCACACACACACACACAGATGTGCACTATAACCAAACAGTTGATTCAAACATTTTTATTTTTTGCTGACAAGTGCAAGTTGAGCTGCAGACAGTCTGTAGTTCTGCACCTGTGTCTGTTTGTGGCAGTGGTGGAAGACTTCTATTGTTTTGTTTATCCTTTATTTATTTTTAAGTCCTCTGCCAGTCTGATGCTGTGCAGATTGTCAGCATGTGGCTCTTGGATTGGATAGTGTCCTTAAACTCAGCAGTGGTTAAACTTGCCAGTGGCTTAAGGTACTAGTGGGTATAAATTAGATGTTTTAATGAATTTTTCTTCAGGCTGAGAGAGCTGTATTTAAACTTGCATCAGTGTATTAACCAGTGCTGCATGCAGCCCTGTGCCTGTTGTCATTCTCAGATGTATTTTCATTTTAATTAATTGGCATCTTCCTTTTCCTTGCTTATTTTTAGGTTTTCATTGAAGAGTGGTATTGTTTTCCCTGAATCATGTTTTCTGTAATACTCGGGTGCTATTATTTGATGAGATTTGTATACATTTCTGCCTTTGTAATGCCCACAAGGCTGCAGATTTCAGTTTTTTGCTTTTACCGAATTAATCTTGATGGCAAATGCTGATGAATACTAAGAGTGTAACTACATGGGGTTAGTTTACTACAGATCTGACTAAATTTAAGAGCATGCTCTGTAGCTGCCTCAGTGCTGGATTGATTGATTCGGGGTTTCAGAACCTTTGCTGATGCGTCAGTAGTTACAGGTATAGAACTAATTCATAAGGTGTTGCCAGTGTCTCCAGTCCTGGATTGCATCACATTTATGGGTCAATGGCATCTTCTCCAGCTCTAACCACAGCTCAGCTGTGATATTCATAATGTTTTAAGTTCTCTGTACATTGCCGTGTCCTGCGGAGCCAGTTGTCCAGATCTAGTTCACAGGAAATGCCTGTTCTGTGTTATGAAAAAGTTTCTGCTGATCTTTCTGGTGATTTTGACTCGGATCAGGGTTTTAGATTAGCTACACAGGACCTCCTCTCTTGCACAGCCACATACCTCCTCTCGTGCACAGCACACACACACCCCTCCCCTCATGTCCATGTTTCCCAGTGTGGATTCTTGTGGGTGGGTTGGTCCCGACCCTGGTGTCTCCTTGGGGACCCAAGCGACGTGGGCGGGGCGGGGCTTTGGGAGCGCAGGTTGGCAACCGGACAGGTGAAGCAGCCGGCAGAGGTGCGAGCCTTGTTGACCATGGAGTGATGGTCTGGGCCATCAGGGGGAGCAAAGCAGACCAGGCAACCAACTGTGCCTGGTGATACGGTGACCAAAGGTCCAGACATAAATGTCGGGTTTCTGGGAGCCCTGGTCAGGGCTCTCACCCCATTAGCACCGGCTCGGAACATAGGGGTGTTGGTCCCCTCGCCTCCTCCTTTGGCTGTAGCACTGCTGGGAGCGTGCAGGGCACACTGGCAGTGCAAATGCTGGCAGTGACCCAGGGTCCTTCCGGCAGTAGCAATGCTGGAGGCGGCCCCCCTCCTTTCCAGGGTGCTGGAGACAGCCCCCCTCCTTTCTTGGCCGCTGGAGACAGGGGGGGGCCCCCCTTTCTTGGCCGCTGGAGACGGGGGGCCCCCCTTTCTTGGCTGCTGGAGACAGCTTCCCTGCTGACTTTCGGGAATGACTACCCTTCCTTTCTTCGGCACCCAGGCCGGCAGCTGTTCTTCCTCAAAGTGACCCAACCCCAATAGGTGAGGCACCAGCCTGAGGCCTTGAGAGCTGAGGTATGTGTCGCTATTGCCATCCCACAGCACTGGGAAGGAGGGGGGATCCACCTTTTGGAGAGCCTTCAAGCAAAGCCATTCTTCACATGAGTCCACCTGATGGCAAGAGTAGGCCCCCTGTAGACGTGTCCAAAGTCCCCACGTTCCTCACACGTAGGAGCCCCTTCTGCCCCAGCTGGCGCCGCTGCTTGTGCTCGTTTTCCTTGCTGTGGTCAATTTTCCCTTTTTCACTAATCCCTTTAATAAACCTGCAGTTCTGCCTCTGTCTCCAGGGGCACTATCCCACACTGACCCCACGTCACTGGCAAGGCTGTTTCCGTCGGGGAGAGACACGAGCTGCTGGTTTTAAGCGCTGTTACGCACGTTTATTTAAAAAAAAAAAAACACGAACAAACAAAACAAATGGGCGCAGTGGTCAAAATAAACTGTTTGAACAAACAACACGAAAAACTGCTGTACCTATATCCTTCAATTGTACACAGCATCGCACTCGCAATCATTAACCCTATCACCAACATTAATTCACTCCACCCACATCCACACGTTACACAGTCGCCCTGAGTTTTAGGCACTACTATAGAATTCCAGGATTCCACTTCCACCGTGGCTTTCGTTATGTGTCACGAATCTTAATTGTTAAGTAGACTACAAGTGTATGGACTAGGTTGTTAGCAGAAAATGAATGGTATTGTGAAGGTTACATTAAAAATGAGTCCCACGGAGATTGGTATAAACACTGAATCAGATGGCTTGTGTAAGCACTGTAGCGTACTCTCTTTGATGTATTTCTGCATGATGTACGTCACTGGAGAAGAGACGTCCGTAACAAAGATTCAGCAGCTGACCCGTTTCCTAGGATACGCTTCATCTAGGCAAAGGACCAGCTTCATTTCATTTCTTCATTAATGTGCCATTAATGTGTCAATTTAAAGAGGCTGAGATGTAGCTAAGATTTCATTTCATGTAGCAAGGGAAATTGCAACAATAGCAGGGGTCTCTGGAATAAAAACCAGCAAGTTTGCATTTTAAGTACATTTTCTAAAAATAACTGAGCATTTTTCCTGCTGAAGGCTGTTCTCTGCATCCCTTAGAGATCTATTTTTAGGTGGGTACAGGTGTGCTAATGGGAGCTCCAGTGCAAGACATTGTTGCTTTGGATCTGGCATACAGAACTACTGCTGCATTACTGATACGTTTATATGCTGTTTTTATTGTAGTACTTCACTTGCATTCCAGGAAACTGGAACAATTCAGATCTGTTCACACAACCAGTGATGATGAAGAAAAAAAACATTACAACATGGTGCCTTCTTTGAAATGAACCTAGCCTGGATTAATAGCCCTTATGTATAGCATTGGGGGACCCGTAAATGTTGATTTAATTCAAGCACCAGGGTAACTTTGAATGTTTTCTAACTAACCTCTTACGGTATATTGAGAAAAAAAAGCTAAGCCTTGCCATTCTCGTTTTTAACACTTTGAGGGGGTGTAATCTTGGAGCATATTTTAAGGTAACGTATCAGATTGCCTGAAGAAGGGAACAGTCTGTGGCAGATTTTACACTTTTTTTTAATTTGAAACGGCAAAGATCACATGTCCCTTCCTATGGGACTGTGATTCCTTTGTTCGCGTCAGTGTTACTGTATAATTATTACATTATTATACTAATTGCTTTTGGGTTGGTAACATTTATAATGCAGACAACAGCAACTGATCTGTTAAGACCAATACATCTTAAGATACTTTAGGAATATTAAGTGTGAAGTGTAATTAAAACAATTCATGAGCAAGGTGAATTTTTATTTTTTAATCTTATGAGGTCAAACAGTGGTAATGTATGTAAAACGGACACATGCGTCACAAACGGAACATGCTTGTGAGTACTGCAGCTTTAACTGGAGTTCTGGTGTATTACCGTAGCAACCTGTTGCGGTGGATTGAACTCCAGTTGTGTGAATAGCTGTGAAACTGAATTCCCTTGCATCACCTGCATTGCAGTGCAGTGCTGAGCTGAGCTTCTGCAGCCAGCACTCCAGTAGGAGGGAAGCTCTTGTGTTGACGACACTGCTGTTGGTTGGAAAGCTGAATACTCTGCTGCCTGCAGAGCTCTCTGGGGCTTGGCATCCCAAACGCATTGAGATGGCTTTGTCCAAAACCTGCGGGCTGTCTTCAGGGCTACCATTTGAAATGGGTATCCGCGCTTCGAGCAGGTAATGTAGAGAGCAGCTGTGCTTTAATAACGTGGTGCTTGTTCAGTTATTGCTGCTGCTGCGATTTAAATCCTAATCTTTGGATTTAAAACATTCAAGTGGCATCAGAAAAGGCCATCAACAGAAAAAATCAATAGGAGAGTCCGTGTTTTTTTACCAAATTGTGGTAAGTAAAGCAAATGCAAGACGAGTACAGATTATGTTGATTGCTTTTTATGTAATATTGGAAGCTTCAGTGAGAACAGTCACAATAATTAGGGCAGTGTAAATGCAGATTGCTGAATGCTTGCTTGGGGGAGAGACTCAGTGGCTTGATTTGTAATTGGGGGGGGGGAATTGCATGTAGTATGAAAGATGGATGCTGCTTGACAGGGAACATTTCAATTCAAAGCAACATGTTAAGCATCTGGCAGCAGCGAGACAGAATGAATTCAGATGGCTGCGTGTGTACTTTGTTTATCTGTGGGTGTTTTTTTAATTGCTGTTTCTGTTGCTAATCCTGTTTTGCTGTCCATCTTTCTATTCCTTTATGTTTTCATGTTCATGTTGCTATGGATTTCCTGTGGGTTCCGTGCTGTTTGTTAGACTTGGAGACAAAGGGGCTGCAGATTTTATAAATGTGTTTTTTTTTTTTTTATTCCAGTCAGGTATGCTTTGGAGCTGAGTGGATGCTTGTCTAACATGGGCAGAGTCTGAAAGCATGTAGGAAGTGTAGTTGCATGTAATTGCATGAGGAACACTACTTAACATTTTATTTACTCATTCTGGAAAGGTTTGCAGCGAGTTAAGATAAATGTGTCTTGGAGAAATGGTTCCATGTGTTTGTTTTGCTGCGTATAGTTTGAGGAGAGTTCTAGAAATTGCCTGAGGGAATGCCTGTATCCGGGAGGTTTAAACAGAATATGCCTACAGACATTTAATGTACACCTTTAATACATTGAAATAATTTGCTATCCTATATAACAAAAATTACTTTTTCCATTTTTGTGTTTGAGACTGCAATTGTCTGTGGTTTTAATTAATGTGATTATCAGGAGAGCACATCCAGGTGGGTCTACCTATTAGGTTCTGTATTGTGTTCATCAGAATGCTTTACACCTGTTGTGTCACAAAGTCCAGCAAAAGACAGGTGGCTTCAGTTCAGCGGTACAGTTTCATTGCGCTGTTCTCTTAGTCACGGTAATCCTTCTGAAACCTCCGTTTACTGCTTCGTGTGTTTGTTATTACGGTCATCTCAAAATGTAATAATCGACTGTGGTGCTAATGAACTGGAGTGTGTAGAGCTGTGAATGGGCTACAGTAAGAGGCACTGGCCTCCTTGTTTGTCCTTCCAAGCCCCCAGTTTTCAGGGGATGGGGACCTGAAGAATTTGAATTAACAGAACAGGTTCACTGCACCAGCACAATCTTTTGATGTGTTTGTCGGCCGGAAACTGAGGTACCCACCCCCCACCCCCCTCACTCTTATGTAAAACTGTCCCAGAGGAGTCCCTGTTTAACGTGCTGTTTTTGAAGGATGGTGACTCCAGCAGCACAGCTCCAAACAGCTTGCCAAGGAGCTGGTTGGTTTTAAGACGATTGCTTCCCCCCAGCACCACTGTGGGTGTGTGTGTGTGTGTGTGTGTGTGTGTGTGTGTGTGTGTGTGTGTGTGTGTGTTAGAAATATAGAGGTCCCAGTACTGACCAGGTCTAACAGCTGGTTTCTGATATTGGGGTATCCACTTCTCTGTGGGTTACATTCTGTAGAAATACATTTATGCTCAATGTATTGCTTGAGTGGCTATATGGCTAACTGTACCATAAATGCAAAGCAAACCACTTGAGCCCAGAAAACATCACATTGCTGTACTCTTCATTTTTATAGATCAATGCTATTCTGAAGCAAATTGATAGTCCAATTGGGTAGTTTTTGTTCACTATTCTTATATTGAGTAGATGCATTATTTTTAAATGTTTTTTTTTTGGTATCTTATTTTATGGTAGAATTTATATACTTGTCAAATGACGGCTTGTTTTTCAACTTACTCAATACTACTGCAGTGATTAGTCAGGTCTCAAGTCATGAGTCACTCAGCAGTTTCTTTTGAAGTGATTTAAAAAAAAAAAAAAAAAAAAAAAGTTATTGGTCTGCTGTTCAGTGCATTCCACCCTCGGAATTGTATTAAAGGCTCGGCTTCCAAATTAGAAAGGCAAAGTCAAGCAATAATGACTCGGAGATCGTTAAAAGTTTAAATTTTAATTGCAAAAGCTTGGAGTGTCTTTACATACTAGAGAGAAAAGCTTTTGGCAAGTTTGATATTGGGTAAGATCAGGACAGCACAGCCTACTTTTACTTTTTGCTCACATTTCTTTTCGCCTGCAGAGTGGAGTAAGTGGCCGTGTCTTCCTGTGTCCTATATAAAGCCAGTTATTTTTAACGCACGACAGCAGTACTTCAAAAAGGGATTTATATTTATGATTCATGCAAGTAGCCTCTCTGGGTATTCCTCATAACTTCTTCTCTGAACTCTTTCCACACTTGATTTCTTGCCCTATTTCAGACTGATCCCTGGATGTTTCAGATGTACAGTAATAATTTCCAGATGCATACCAATATTAAGTATTAAAATGTGTCCCTTTTTGATTGTTTTACCTAGTGCTGGGACGAAAACGTGATTTTTCATGTTCGGATATTCCCTCGTAATTTAGATGTCTCTTTGGAGATCCGTTCATTTTTCAAAAAGTAATAAAAGCCGTTATATTGCCCTGAACGCAGGCAGAGACAGACAGCTTAGCATCAGGGCGGTGTGTGCCTTTTTATTTACAGCAAGACCTTACAATATGTAACAAATTAAAATATTTTGAAAAACATCACAGAAGTAAAGAATAAGTTGTGTAGGACTTGCTTTACCCCAGTGAATTAACTACAAAACAAAGGATGCCAAATAGCACTTCAGATTCTGAAAAAAAATATATATATGTATATATAAAATATATAAAAAAAAAAAAAAAATAGGGCTGTCAATATATTAAAAATAATAATAAAGTAATCGTGATTAATCTTGCTATTTTAAAATTTCTTAGTTCATCTTGGTTTTAATTGCATGTTTAATTGATGTAATTACTGAGTCCATGTCATTTAGTTTTGGTTTCTTACTGGTGCTATTATGATTTGTATTTGATTATTTTGTTACATTGCATATCGCTGCCTCGCTCTCTCTTTTCGACTTCCCCGGCCCTCTGTTTCCAGGGAAAGTTAGGAAGGAGTCAGTGCAGCGTGCAGACAAACTAGATGCTGATAAAAGCCTGTCGTATTAATACAACAATAAGTTTGAAAGTAAATGTCAGAAATAATATTGACATTAACATGCGTTAAAAGAACACGCGATAATCGCAGAAGTTAGTTGCATGTCATGCAGAACTGCTTTTTTTTTTTTTTTTTTTTTTTTTTTGAATTGTCGCACAAATATTTGTTTGCACATTTATCTGAGCACTAATTTATTATTTTCTGACTTTAGATCTGCAAAATGGGAGATTGCTTTTCAGTATTCTGGGTAGGGCTTTGTGTTAAAGGCCTATTTTAGAACTCTTCATCCTCGTGTCTGTCGAAAGACATTCATTCATTGGTTAATCCTGGCCACCAGAAGTGCAAGGTGCCAAGTCAACATCTGTGGGACTGTTCTAACACAGTTAAGTGTGTGTGTGTGTGTGTGTGTGTGAGTAGTAACTAGAAACCAGTTCAAGCACTGCTATGGGCATTTGTAAACAAGGTTTACAGCATTACAATTTCAAATGATAATCTCATGGGGGAGGCTGGGTTTACTGGACCTGGTGTATATGGCATGTGACAGTCAGTAGCGTTATATATTGGGTGATCCTACCAATGTCTGATCTGTTTTGTTCGCAGGCCAGAGCCTCAACACAGAGGCGCAGCTCACACATCAGAGTCAGAGGCCCTGGAGCAGGAGGAGGAGATCCTGGGATCGGACGACGAGGAGCAGGAGGACCCCAATGACTACTGCAAAGGTGACCGGCTCTTTGTGTTCATCACGCGCAGCGAACATGGGCTTCTGCCGTTAGAGAGAGATGTGCAGCAAACCAAACCACTGTTTACACTTCGCCACTTGCTGATTGTGCTGAACTCGCAAAGAGGAAGCAATAAAAAAATAACATAACACCTCCCCCCCCTTCAGAAACCGTGTCAGTTCCAGATTACTTACAGACCTCCTGATTTAACCCTTTCCTGCCTAAACAGAATGACCATATACGGGCATGAATATGACCACTTTGTGTTTTAGTGCTTGTAGTTTGGCAACCTTAAATCAGAAATTAAAACCCATTATATCCACAGAAAGGCCTTGCGTAGCCATTTCCAATGAGATTATCTTTCTTATGGTGTGGAACTTTTTTTTTCATATATATATATAAACCGCGCCCCCCAGAAAATCATAACAAAATGTATAATATTTTTAAAAACTAGATTTTAAATATCTTCTAGCATTGAGGAGCTACAAGATTTTGTCCGAGCCATGGTCTGTATGACAAAATGCCTGAAAGGCCCCATTTTCAGTACTGTCAGCTATTT
Organism: Polyodon spathula; assembly: GCF_017654505.1. Lineage (NCBI taxonomy): Eukaryota > Metazoa > Chordata > Actinopteri > Acipenseriformes > Polyodontidae > Polyodon > Polyodon spathula. The sequence goes on along the minus strand of NC_054572.1, from coordinate 3,071,319 downwards.
TATGGAAGGAGTCCAGACTGTATTGTCAAAATTGGGATGTAGGGATACCATTATTGTTCCTAGTGCCTAGACTTTTTAAATGACAAGGCTCGGAAAAATTGATTTTGATTGTCCCATGTCGTCTTATTGCCGTGAGGCCTCCCGGAAGAGAGATTTTGCTGAGGCACTGACGTTAGAGTAGCCTGGTATGTAGGGGTTAGTAAGCAAAACAAACTGGACCAAAATACATTCCTCAAGTAACGATGACAAAGCAAGCAAAATCACATACTGAATGAATTTGGCAGTTTCCATGGGCACCGTGAATCGCAACAGTCCAATCAGTTTTGAGCTTACAAGTAACGTTGGTGATGAAGGCTGAACGATGAAGCGGTTATCAAATCAATCATCAATTTACACTTTTTTTTTTCTTTTCCTCCCACAGTGGAAGTGCGTAATGCCACAACTTACTGCTAGTTTTATTGCAAACTTTCAGTAGCTGTAAGTTTATGCGTTGACTCTGGTTGCACGTTCTCTCGTTGCCATCAGAACTAGGGGCACCAGATTTCCATGTTAAAAAACTGGAATCTTTTTTTTTTTTTTTCCAGTTTTGCTTTTTTTTTTTTTTTTTTTTGCTGTTTTGATTTATAAATAAAGCGCTGTTTTGTTTTAGTATTTCGGTACATACCAGTCTTTTCTTTGACTTCAATTGAATCCTGTTGTCAACAGCTTAAGTTCCTCCTTCAGCTATATCAACCGTCGTTTTGTTAAAGACTCTTTACTGATTTAACTCTGCATATTTGTATATTTTACAACAAAATGCATATCGAACACAAAATGTCTTAATCCATTAATGCCTATCGAAGCACTTAAATAAAAATTTGTAAAATTAGCTAACCTAATTTTAAAAAATCATTCATAGTATTAGTAATTGAAAATTCTTGATAATTAATGAGAAACAGCGAAAGTATGTTTACTCAGAATCTTAGAAGACTAAAAATAAATGTAAGGACTGGTTGGTTCCCTGAATATTTTTAGAAACTTAATTGATTTTGTGAGGCTTACCTTTTCTGCATTCAAATTTACTTAAATACTGCTTCATATCTTTTAATTTTAGAAATTGCTTCACATTTTTCTCGTCTGTCTCTCTTGGTGTTATGGTATCTATATAATGCATGCTACATTTTTATCTTCAGGTATTAGAAGGATCAAAACTTGGCAGTGCACAAACACGCACTCTGTGTAGCTACCAGTAGCAGAGTGGTTAGTGCTAAGTAAAGCTACACAGCTATTTTTAATTAAATACAATGGCTTTCCCTATTATAATTTATACTGTACATCAATAAACCTTGCTACCTGAATTCTGATTACAGGTCTGTGTGAGGGAGTATAGGCATAATTTACATAGGGGACATGTCCCCCTCACTTTTTCATTATTTCAGATAGAATAATTTTTTTGCATGCATAAGCTACAGAAACTGTCCCGCCCTCTTTTGAAATCAAATTAGGCCACTAATGAGGAGGATATATATCCAAGAGTGTATGTAAATAAAATTAAGGACAGCTCCCTTTATGAACTGAAATGTTCTTCAAACTTCCATTAAACTATGCACCCGTGCAGTCCCCTTGCAGTGGTTTGCATAGCTGTGTTGTACATGCTGCTGCTAACTTTGCCACCACTCCCAAGGGGCCTGCTGTAAATGAGGCTGGAGTTCGGTTGTTTCTTTGCAGTCCTAATTGAATGTGGAGCATGTGTTTGACAGCGGTATTATTTCCATTCTATTTCAACTCATCTTTAAGAAAGTACATCCGAGAGAACACCATCTATGTTTAGTTAACGGTCAGACTTCCACACTTCACTATATATTTTGTATCTCTATATATCTTCTGTTGCCAGGCATGCGTGAAACATATGTTGCCCACAATGCAATGTAGCCGCAGATATTGCTGCGTGTTATTGTTAGTGTTTAGCAACAGTGATGTAAACGCTAAGGTCTGTGTATCATATAGCTTAGTGTTTTGCTTTAAAATGTTAAGGCTTTTTAAAACCATGCAAAATATATCAATGTAATACCCACACAAATTCCCAAAACTAGCCCAAAAATTAGGCGCAATCAAAAAAAAATAAAATAAAGCCCAATAGAGCGTGAACCCAACCAATCTGGCAACCCTGCTTCTCTCAAATCTCTCAATTCTGCTAACCCTGCTACCCTCCCCCCCCCCCCCCCCCCCCCCCCCCCCCCCCCCCCTCCCTCCTTGGTTACTCATTGGTCCAACACTCCCTCGCCCCGACTGCTCATGTCAGACCTGCTCCCCCGCCCCAGTGATGCACTCCCACGCCAGGCTCGGCTCTAAGTCACACAAGCACCAAAATGCACAGAAAACGCTAACAGATCTGAACAAGAGGAATTTACAAACACACATTATTTACAGAGTTCTCCCATCCCTTTCTCCAGTCCACAATCAGGTCCATTACCACATTCTGTCTTGCAAATTAGCTGCCCCCTCCCCGCTACAGGATGTACTGTATTACAGTCCACTTGTAATATAGAAAATATACTACAGTACCAACAAAACCAATTACTGTACATATAAATACACTTCTTCCAGAATTGCATTTTTAACACTATCTTTTTTGTTTCCCCTGAAAAAATGAACAAGGGTTGGAACGGGCCACAATGAAATGATCAGATATGCGTCACGCTTGATGAACGGTCACTGAAGTCAACATTTTATTGGGTCAGATATGCGAGTGCTATCTGTATAGTAAATTATTTGATACTTTTAATCGATTGAATTGAGTGTTATTGTCACTGGCAACAGGAATACATGCTAATGCAACAGGTTAATGTTTTACAAGTTATGACAGGAGTAAATGCTAAGAAATGGTTTAAATGTATTTGTTTAATTTATTGAGCTGAAATATTGAAATGGCTAGCAACACATATAAATGCACTTGAAAAATATGCTTCAAATTTGCAATCCATGCAATTTGGTCACATTGTGTCCCAGGGTCCCATAGTAGCCTTGCTATGCGTCCCTCTGCTCTGTAAACTTTGGGCAGCCCTGCTTTAGAGGTATACTAAACTGATGCATTCACTAGTTGTTTATTTATTTGGTAGGGTCTTTTTTGATCCACTTTACACCCCTAATATTGAACTCATCGGTTTGTATCGTTTACATGTGTTTTATCATGGCTTGTTTGTTTGCACACTGTTTCAATTTCAGGCGGATATCATCATGTTAAAATCGGAGACCTGTTTAACGGACGCTACCATGTTATCCGGAAGCTGGGATGGGGCCATTTTTCTACGGTGTGGTTAGCCTGGGACATTCAGTAAGTGCAAACCTGGGCAAAGTTTCTCACCCACCAGTACAGTCAAACGCTTGTTGGTATTTATACAATGCACAATATAGTGTCCTCTGTGTACTGTAACCTATGGTGAATTCAGACTTTTCATGCATCGCTTTACTGTCTCTTCAGTGTCATCTCGGATGTTAGATTCATATTTGTAACTTGCTTAAATCTGATTTCAAAGCTCCGCAGCACATATTTGAAAGACGTTGACTTCAGTCTCTTCTAATTCCTTGCATCAATTTAAATGAATGTGGAGGTCCCACTACTGTAATCACAACGTTCATTGAAATCCAGTGACGGGAGGACAGCTGCTGCCCCAATGAATACACACGCTAGAACAGATTGCTGTCAGAAGGATGGATTGGAGTCCCTTCACGTAGGGCAGTGTTGGCTGGGAAGGAGGAGAGCTCACAGGTTGCTTTGTGTTTCTGACACAGGGGGAAGAGGTTTGTCGCTATGAAGGTTGTGAAGAGTGCAGAGCACTACACAGAGACCGCCCTGGATGAGATCAAGTTGCTCAGTTCGGTGAGTAATGGCATGAAGTGGACATTTTGGCTTGTATTGAATTGGAACTGTCATGCAGCTGTGTCTTCAGCTGTTTAGAGGTACCAAGTCACAGATGTAAATGGTAGTTTATTTCTTTGGCAGTTGTGTCAAAACCTAATTTCAGTAAATCTATCACGGTATTTCTTTTGCAGCACTAAAAGTAGATCATCCATAACTTCATTCACACACTGGTCCCACTGCGGTGAATGCATAACAAACATGTTATTTCTTTGTATGAGAGGTTTTTCAGGCACAGTTTCTGATTTTTAAGATTTAGATCGGGATTTGTTTTGCTGTGGTATTCCAAACTTTTAATAGCTGTTTTTAGTTATCTTTTTGAATTGCATTCCCTGTGAAAACAAGAAGTTATCTAACATTTCAATTATTTTTATTGTATTTATTTTTTTTCTTGGCAGGTTCGAAACACAGACCCTAATGATCCCAACAGAGAGATGGTAGTTCAGCTTTTGGACGACTTTAAAATTTCCGGAGTCAATGGAACCCGTATCCTTGACTGGTTTTTATTGTGTGAGGTTGGCAGCAGGGTCGGGACCATTCCTGCTTTTCAAAATCAATTCCCTTGTAATCAATTTCAGCACATTGATCAAAATTGCAATTGGTAGCATTCTGTTAATTTGCTTCTCACAATGACAACGCATTACTTTAAATTGAAGTCACTATTAGTCAATTCAGTTGGCTTTAAATGAAAGCAGTTGAACAATCAAAGGAGTTGGTTTTAACATGTACAATTTAGGTGGTTCTGTTAATTTTCAGAAGTTTTTTTTTTCTGATAAGTTCTGCTATAAGATAATACAAATACATTGTGTTAGTTACAAAATCCCTATAGCACTAGTTTGTGTTAAGGTAAACACAATTTTTTTTTTTTTTTTTTTTTTTTTTTTTTTTTTTCTGTTCTCTGACAACACCTCCCTGCTCTGAAATATTTGTGCCCGTCTGGGCTTATCCAATCTCTTCTCTCAGGAGGGAAGGCGGCAGTACATTTGCAATAATTCATACCCGTGGGAATTTGCAGAGCTAAAATTTATAATGACTTTCTCAAAAAGTGTGTCTGGCTGTATGACTGGAAGTGTGAGTGGCTGTCGGATTTGTGATCTGCAAATCCTGTTCTTGCCGTCGTCCTTGACCTGATTCCTAGACGTCTGCATGGTGTTTGAGGTTCTGGGACATCATCTTCTCAAGTGGATCATCAAATCCAACTACCAGGGTCTCCCCATTCCCTGTGTAAAGAGCATCATTAAACAGGTGAGTCTGTTCCTTCAGTGTGTTTCAGATGACGCTACACCACCTGATTATTTCTTCTGATTTAATTGCATGTAGGTTAGCACGTTGTAATCCGCCTCCTACCACACAAACAACCCCCTGCCCTGCGCGCACACACACATTTCATACAGAGAAAAAATATGACTTGCGTTTTGAGGAACTGTACAGGGAGACATTGATTCTTTCATTGAAATTTGATAGCGCACGAGTTGGGAATAACAGCAGTAAAAGACAAACGTCCTCTTTTTCAGGGAACACAAAGATAGTGTCAAATACAAAGCTGAAAGGACTGTTTTAAAATAAGTAGGCTTCCATTTAGATGTACTGTAGTTGGTTTTGTTGGTACAGTACTATTTTTTTCAACAGAAGTAGTATTTTAATTCAGAACGATACACTTCTGAAAGTGTATCTGAAACTGTTAAATGATTAACTTTTACATTACCGTGCCTTGTCTCGTTCGCTTTGTTGTTGGAGGAAGTGCTGTGTAACTGCACAATAAAGAAACAAACAAAAAACTGCGGGCTGATGCGTTTAAACAAGTCAGTTGTAACATTGAAGAGATGGGCTTTGTATCAGAAAAAAAGGTGACAGTCTGAAACCCATAGTGACGGGCAAGTGCATTAATTTGTTACATATATATAATGGGGTTTGTTTTATTCTTGATACAAGGAGGGTAAAACACGACTGTCGTGTATCCGAGTGCTGCCTGTAGAGGGACGGGGGATGGACAGGACTCCGTTCCAGCTTTTTATTTTAATTGTGGAATATAGTGGAAGAATTTCAGTTTTTTTTTATTGCGGAAAACTAGGATCCCTGGTTTAACCTTGTACCTAAAAATGAGTATAGCACCATCTATAGGATATTTTACATGTAGGAACGCAGGATTGCGTCAGAGTTGGTGTTGGATAAAATGGCTGCCTTACACTATTTCAGGTTACTTGCTTTCATTAAATAGTGTTTGGTTCATCAGATTACTTGCTGCTGTCTTATGGGAATACACCATATGCAGTGTTTGCCTACAAGACTGACAGTGATTGGTATGTATAGGGTTTGCTGTGTCTTAATATAAAGTTGTTTATACTGCCTTTGCATTTTTAGCAGTACAGTATTAGCAATAATAAGTATATGTCTGTGATGTACATATTTTTTTTTTGTTTTTGTACCACAACCTGAGTTATTGCTATCATATCAAAATGTCAGTATTGGTGCCCAACCCCTAATATATATTTTAATTTAAGGTTCTTCAAGGCCTGGATTACTTACATTCCAAGTGCAAGATCATCCACACTGATATAAAGCCAGAGAATATCCTTCTGTGTGTCAATGAGCCTTATGTCCGGCGTCTAGCTGCCGAGGCGACAGAGTGGCAGAAAGCAGGGGCTCCCCCTCCATCCGGGTCTGCAGGTAATGTCATCTTCATGTATATTTCATTCAATTTAAAAATGTTTGCTTGTTTTAAGTGATATACTCCACCTCCTAAAGTCTGCCACAAGCAAGGAGGCTGCAATGAATTGCCTCCCGTCTCCTGTACTGTCCTGTGCGACCTACCTGTGTGATGCTGGGAAGAATCTGAGAGGAAGCCAGGCTGCACCGATTAGTATAACAATATGGAAGAATTTTAAATCTTCCTGGCAGCATTTAAACAGACTGAGGGAAGCATGCTAATTACAAACAGAGACAACTAGAGTTGACTGAAATTGAGTAGGCAGTTGAACACATGGGAAAATATTTAGGACAGTGTGGGAGAAGGAACCCTGCCCTGGTACTGCAAGGGCGTGTGAATTACATTGTTGGCAAGATTGCTATATTGGTTTCACTGCAGGTAAACCACAACAGCTGTATGTGTGGTAGCTGTACTTGCTGTACCTGGCACGTGAATGCAGCTTGCTACACCTGCTAATCGGGATTCAAAATCTGCACATGTGACCAGAAAAATAAATGCTGGCTAGTTAATGAGATCAGATCACATTTCACAAACACTTGTCAGCAATGTTGCTGGAATACAAATATATAATTGTTCTAGATGCTTGTCGTCCCATTTCCATCCCCCCTTTCCTTCTGGTTTGGAGTACGCTGATATTTCAAACACGATGTTTTCAGTGAAGTGGCTGCTGCTGCTTTCTGGAGCCCAATCTATTATAGCGCTTTAGTTCAAACTCACTCCAGTGCTCTGGCTGCAATCACACTATGCAACCTACATCTACCAGTTTATCTATAGATTTTACATGTAAAAATAAATACAGGTAAGAATGGATTTTAAAGCATTTCGATGGCTCAAACAATGTATGCCAGCAAGATAACTTTGAAAACAGAAAGGTCATTTTAGTCTGCACTGAATCAGTGAAATACCAAACTGCAATGTGTAAACCTGGATTCCTCGTTTCCTGTAGAGAACGTTCACTTTTTGTTTCTTGTGTTGCAGTGAGCACTGCCCCACAGCCGAAGCAAGTAAGTATTCCCTTCTTTCTCTCAGTAAGGGTTATTCCTGAATACCTTTCATATTCTTAACTGTGATGTATGGGTGACCTGGGATTCAGTATCTGATAAAGGTGTAATTTTCTTAGTTCTCTTATTTACTATCTCTAAGCAGTTCACTACGAGGTTCTCAGTTTGACGTTCTGTAAAAAGCAGGGGAGTGGGTCTGTGCAGCGAGTTTTAACTGCTCCCACCCTGATGTTGTTTTGCTAGATTGTGAAGATGTCCAAGAACAAGAAGAAGAAGCTGAAGAAGAAGCAGAAGCGTCAGGCGGAGCTTCTGGAGAAGAGGATCCTGGAGATCGAGGAGCTGGAACGAGGGAAAGAGGAGGAAGAGGAGGAGGGGGGGCAGGACAACGAGCAGGAGGGCGAGGAGGACAACCAGCCCTGCGTCCAGCTCAAGGAGGCAGCGCTGGAGGACATGGCCGACGAGTTCATCGCAGGTGAGCGGGAGGGACTGTACTGCACGCTTTCATGTGGGTATGATGAGCGCTCATCCTCTCTGTAGTGATGCTTAAAGAAACCAAGTGGAGGGGAATGGATGTTTTAACAAAAATTATAATAGGAGGCAGTGTGCTCCAGTGGTTAAAGTCCAGGGCTTGTAACCAGAAGGTCACTGGTTCAAATCCCACCTCTGCCACTGACTGACTCACTGTGTGACCCTGAGCAAGTCACTTAACCTCCTTGTGCTCCATCCTGCGAATGAGATGTTAAATCAATGTCCTATTGCAAGTGACTCTGCATATAATGCACAGTTCACAGCTTACCTCTGTAAAGCGCTTTGTGATGGCGGTCCACTATGAAAGGCGCAATATAAAAATAAAGATGTTATATTAATGTCAAACTTGAATTAAAATATTTTCTTCACACACACACGCTCTTATCATTAACCAACAGGTAATTATTATTTTTTAAACCAATGTCTATGCAAGTTTCTCTGTTTCCAAGACATAAACGAGAAACATGTGGTGGAAAAACAGTTTTAAATAAATAAACCTCTAAAACAATTTTTTTTCCTGCTATAAAGATGACAATGAACAAAATGAAATGAGGGAGCACGCACGCACACCAGATGATGACTGCGAGAAGTCTCCAGGGGCGGTGAACTGTAATGGACATGTCACTATGGATGAGCTGTCTGAATGTAGCAACGAGGAGATCATGATGAAGAAGGAGGAGGAGGCAGACCACAACAACGCTAATGACTGTATTCCCACAGACCGCTGCCAGGGGGGGAACGAGTTGCACCTGAAATGTAACGGCATGCTGCAGAACGCACAAGAGCCCGCCCGGGATGGCAATGTTACAGATTTGTATGGACCTTTAAATAGTGGCAGGCTGGAGTCAGTGTCATGTGATTTGCAGATTGAAGGGCAAGAGGTCAATGACAATGAAGAGATGAACCACATGCAGAGCAACGTGGAAAAAGAGACCGTAGAAGCAGATAATATAAAGAACGGTCAGTCCATACTGCTACTCTCCCTTATATTATTTCACTCTGTAAGCATTTTTTTTAGTCCTTGATAAACGTGTAGAACTTAAAGTACGTAATCTAGTCTCTTTAAAAGACCTCTCAAACTTTTCTATTAGTTATTATTATTATTATTATTATTATTATTATTATTATTATTATCATCATCACTTTTTGAATTTTGAAATGCCTCCCATTTTTCTGAAAGTTGGGTTGAATTTTCTTTCTTATTTATTTTTTTCTCACAGCAAAACTTGATGCAGGCAGCTTGCTGGTGAATCCACTGGAACCCCTTAACGCAGACAAGATACAAGTAAAGATTGCTGACCTGGGGAACGCTTGCTGGGTTGTAAGTGCATTTCAGAAACTGATTGCTGTAGATGCACTGATTTGAAAATCAGGAACGTTGTTACTGTTGTCAAACATCACAATGTGACTGGAGTGATTTTAGGGTTAGGCTTTTGAAGTACTCTTGATTGGGGTAATCAACCCAATTTGAGAGCCTGCGTTAGCGTTGCTGAGATGATGATGATGATGATGATTCTTGTCACTTTGTTTGAGAGCCTGAGTTAGCATTGCTGAGATGATAATGGTGATTCTTGTCACTTTGTTTGAGAGCCTGAGTTACCGTTGCTATGATGATGATGATGATGATGATTCTTGTCACTTTGTTTGAGAGCCTGAGTTACTGTTGCTATGATGATGATGATGATGATGATTCTTGTCACTTTGTTTGAGAGCCTGCGTTAGCGTTGCTATGATGATGATGATAATTCTTGTCACTTTGTTTGAGAGCCTGCGTTAGCGTCGCTATGATGATGATGATGATGATGATGATAATTCTTGTCACTTTGTTTGAGAGCCTGCGTTAGCGTTGCTATGATGATGATGATGATTCTTGTCACTTTGTTTGAGAGCCTGCGTTAGCGTCGCTATGATGATGATGATGATGATGATTCTTGTCACTTTGTTTGAGAGCCTGCGTTAGCGTCGCTATGATGATGATGATGATGATGATGATAATTCTTGTCACTTTGTTTGAGAGCCTGCGTTAGCGTCGCTATGATGATGATGATGATGATTCTTGTCACTTTGTTTGAGAGCCTGTGTTAGCGTTGCTGAGATGATGATGATGATGAGTTTTGTCACTTTGTAGCACAAACACTTCACAGAAGACATCCAGACGAGACAGTACCGATCGTTGGAGGTGTTAATCGGCGCGAGCTACGGCACTCCTGCTGATATCTGGAGCACCGCCTGCATGGTAAGAGATCAAAGCTTTTGGAATCCATGTGTTTATCTAAGGCAGTGTGGATCCAGGGAAATGTTGCTACATCTTTTTCAGGGGGTTGCTGTGGGAGGTTAAAACGTTGTGGTGTATGTTTTAGTCTGGCTTGCATGTTATTGGCCTTGGCTAGAATTGTATCTGTGTAGGATCTTTAATAAAATACATTGTGTGCCCCCTGTGGCCGACAGGGCGCCTGTGGTTCTGCAGAGGAGCGTCCAGATCTGTGTTGTCCACTGGCGCTGTCTGGTGGCCTCGCTGTGAATTGGCAGCGTGTAAAATGACAGATTGGCAGGAGCACGTTTCAGAGGACGCGTGCTCCAGCCTCCGTTCCGGGAGTCAGTGGGGGTGTTGGGAGCGGTGAGCCGAGGATACAGACAATAATTGGGCACACTAAACTGGGGAGAAAACCGGGGTAAAAAATTGGAGACGACCTAAATTTTCTAAACAAAAAAACCCCCAAAAAAACAGCGTGCCTCTTTGGGGACGAGTCCATAATAATTAATGCTTCTGCCCACTGGACTGAGTAACCCATAGAGAATATCCACCTAAGACTTTACCTTTTGATTGGGTTTGCAAGTGTATCGCTGCAGGACCCGCTCCAGCTAAATCGTCCATACTGAGACATGATAAAAATATTCACGTGTTGATGTCTATTCATCCCTGTGTTCAATACAGGGCTGCTCTGTGGCATTCACAATTTTCTGATTTAAAAAAAAAAAAAAAAAAAAAAAAAAAGTTGGAAATTAAAAGCTCAAAAGTGCAGTAAGAGGAACAGATAATGGTACAGAAGCTAATAAGTGTGTATGTCCATTTTGAGTAGATGGGGTGATAGTAGTTGCAGTCAGTAATTTCACACCCTTCCTGCAAATGGTACATTGTACACCACTGTACTTTGATACTGTACATGAAATGAATACACAAGTACAACAAATACTCCAGTGTACTTTCTTTTTGTTGAAATTAATGACTGAACCGTTAACAGCTATTTAAACGTTGAATCTGTTAAGTGTAGAATTACAGCCATAATAAACAGTTTAGACTTATCGGGTCTCTTGCTACTCCACCACTGTGATTTTAGAGGTTGTTTTGGGTGTTTTTAAAAAAAAAAAAAAAAAAAAAAAAAATGGTTTTCCTTTGCAGGCGTTTGAGCTGGTGACAGGAGATTACTTGTTCGAGCCCCACTCTGGTGAAGATTACTCGCGAGACGAAGGTATTTTCTTTTCCTCAGTTCTTTCTGTGCTTGCCCCATTGGTTGGTTGGTTTGTTTGACAGACATCACTTGGAATAAGCTGCTCCCAGGCTTCGCTGTCGTCCTCCTTTCTTAAAGCAGGAGTGTTTCTCAGTCAGGCTGCACTTGTTGTAACAGACACGTTGTCTGTTACTGCATTCCTCCATGGATTTCCCTTTCTGCACAGTCTCCTTTATCAGAAACCTCACCTTGGCAGTCCAGTTTCTTTACACTTCACCCAAAGGTAGTTTTTAACTGCAGGGAGGCATACACATAGTTCTTCACCTTAAAACAATCAATAATACTTGGAGCTAGCTGTTTTATGGTTAGATCAGGAAGAATGTTATGGAATTTTTTTGCGAGGATATTTAAGAAGATATATTAATACAACAGTTTTGTGAAATTTGTATACCAGTGTCAAGAACAGAAGTGGCACTATGCATAAGAATATGCTGCGTACACAGAGATTTCCTCAAATTCCCTGTTGCTGTGCTGAATTGGCTGTTTTAAAACAGCTTCACAGTAGATGTTGAAGAATGCGTGTAGGCTTTTGCATTAGCTGTTCAAAAACAGGAAATAACATTCTCTTGATTTTAGCGCTGGCCTACAGATCATCTACATTCACGCTATTTAAAAAATGTTGCATTACCTTCGGGTTATTGCACATTGCAAAATTGCATTGGTCAAATCTTGGATTTAAAAAACGACATACTGGCATTTTAATAGAGGTAAGTGCATTGTCTGCTAAACAAAGTCCTGAAATGTATTTTACGCCCCATTGTTACTGGTGTGAGGGGACTCTCAGGCTACACTTAATGAGCTCACACTGTTGAAAACCTCCCCGCTCTGATTACAGACAGCAGACACAGGTATCGAATGAGCTGGTCCACGCTTCATTCTTGCAGAGGAAATGTAGGCATGTTTTTAAATATAGAGCCTGTCTGGACAAATGCAATAAACATACACAATTATTGGCAATAAACCATTTTCAACTTAAGCTGACACAACAGGTCCACGTGATGTATTGCTGAGGTAATGATTCAATGAATGAACTGATCAGTTTGGGAGTGACTGACAGTTGTGTTTTAGTCCTTTCATTTAACTGAACTGGTTGCGAACTTGGTTGGTTATATTGCACACTGTTCAGTGAAAATATTGTTGGTTTTAAACAGGGGTGGAAATAAAACTCCCATTGCATAGCAGTCTGATCCATTCCTGGTTTTACGATGCGTTTTATAGAACACACCTCAACTTGTTACCTGCACACAGTGTCTAATCGAGCTAGTAGTAAAACCTGGAATGGGTGACACTGCTGTGCAATAGGAGTCTTATTCCCATCTCTGGTTGGATAAGTAATAATGATTTGCAAATCAGTGTTGCGCAAAGCTTGTAGGTTTTATTACAAAAAAAAAAAAAGCTACCAGTGACTTCACCTTGAAATGCAATTTAAATATCTGTTTAAATATTAACAGATGGGATTAGGTGACCCAAGTTCATTACCTCTGTGTTGGCTTTAAATATTTCATTGCAACACCAATGCTTGTATTTCTGCACTGTTCTTCATTACAATGTCTTGAGTCCTATCACCTGATGTTTTACATGCCTGCACTACCATTCCTGTGTGTATTTCCCCCATCTCACTACTTGTGTACTGTACCACCAAAAAGATTCACTTGTCCCCCTTGGTAAAAAGAACAGTTTGGCAAAACTCTTCACTGCTCCTGTAATCCTGTGTTTCCTACTAAATGCTTCGCCCCTCCAAAACACATGCCTCCATTGCACTTTGATAATTTCTTTATTTTAGATGAGAAATCTAACTATCTCACTTATTTTTTGGATTTGGATTTGAAGGAATGCTTGCTTTCATTATCTTTGGTACCGGTTTCCCTCCTGCATTTAGCCACCGTGAAAGTTTTGTCCAAAAGACAAGTCCTTAAACTTCAGAGTATGTGTTTTGGATCTAGCCCGTTCTCTTGAGTCTGCTGCCTCTCTGCTCCTCCTGTTTCTCTGTCCAGCAGAGCGTGGCACGCCCTTGCAGAGGAATTCCCTGCCTCCAGCACAGAAACACTTGAATTCGCCTGCCTTGGACTGTAGGGATGTGCTTTTGGTACATTTTTATGAAGGTTTAAATGCTATGCAGGTGTGTGCGTTTCATCCATGTCTGCATGCACTCGCTTTAATATTACATTCTGATGTATACTGACACACCCGGTTAGTATTTTCCAAGCAAAGAAACCCCAAAATATAAGCAAATAACATTTTAACATTGCAAAGACTTAACTACAAAGTAAAAAAGAAAAGAAATTAAAAACTAGTACACGCCAAAGTATATTTTGAAATTAGGGCTGTCACAAATTGATAAGCCGATACATTCATCCGTGCACATTTTTAATAAAGGTAATGATCTTATAGCGGCTGTCCTGCATAGTAATAAAACGAGCTTGTGCTGGCCCTGTGGGCACAAAGTGAATAAACTAAACAAAATTAAACCTTTTTTTTATCTTTACGAAAAAGTTTACTGGTAAATTAAAGCCTTCGTAATTTATTTACAGTTATGCGTTCTCCTGAATTTAATATTGAAAAAAAACCCTCCCTTTTAAAATTGTTATACGTATTCACAGGGATGCTCCAGCAACAGTAATTTCTGAATGTTTTCATTTTAAATGGTCAAGCATTGAACTTATGATTTAGTGGTACAGTAATTTTGTTTGGCATAATTATGTACATACCACAGTGCTGGTTCCTCCAAATATTTCCAAACTTGGCTTCGCTTCTTTGTAATTTAATAAACTGGCATCTCTAAACAGCTACCATAGGATACCATACCAGGCCTAGTGCAGCATGAGCACAGAGTGCACCAATAAAGCGCCAGATCAACAGAGAATGAAACCCACCCCAGTGCCAATCTTTCTGTTGCACCAATTAGAAAAGCTGCTTGGAGGTAATTGCCAAACCCCTTCCTTTTTATAATATGGCACCACAGCAGTCATATGCGACAGACTGACTGTATGTGATAATAAATTTAATAAAATGAATATATAAAAAAAAATATACGTTTTGGTGATGTTTGTCACTTGACCGGTTATATGTCTACTGTATTATTCAACATTTAACTACTTTAGAATTTGTACGTTTTTAAACGTTTACAATTCTCATCCCCATTGGATTGTACAGCAACAATCAGAAAAGTGTGCGCTTGACACAAGTCGGGGACCCAAAGCTCTGTGAACCTCTGCTCCACAGTGATGGGTGGGGGAGTGAAGAGGTACTAAAAGCCGTTGCAAATTCTCCTTTTAACCCTTCCTCTTTTGCTTGGGTCAAGGTGTGGTGCTGCGTCAGTGTGTGGCCTCCAGAAGGATCAAGGTCAGGTCAGTAAGGTAGCTGTGTTGAGGTAGCAGTCAGCGTTTTCAGGAATGGTGCAGTAGGCGTGAGAGGGAGTGGGGCAGACTCCTCACTCGTTCTTCTCATGAAGCTGCAGCTCTCACCATAGCCGTTTGACTGCCAAGCCCCCCACTGCCAAGCCCCACTTCAGTGAGGAGCTCAATTTCACCAGCAAAGGCTTCCTATTCTCTTTTAAAATAAATTATAAATTTGAATTCTGGTTGGGCAGCCCAATGACCATCTAAGGTATTTGGAGCTTTACCAGCCCTTCCATTTTTCACTAGTTACACCATTTTTTAGATTTATTTTAAATGTAGTCGTCTCCAATGTTTTACACCGGTTTTCTCCCCAGTTTAGTGTGCCCAATTATTATCTGTATCCCCGGCTCACCGCTCGCACCCACCCCCCCAGTGTTTGCTGGAGGTCTATAATTCAGGCGCATCTGGCATCGTGTTGATCTTGATAAAGTAATCTCATGTCACATTTCTGTAGATTTTATTTAGAAGCCTGACTGTATACACTTTGGTGTCTGTACAACAAGTGAGACAGCTTTTTATTTTTCATGGACCCATGCATAGTAGCACCCCAACTGCACTGTCTGTCTCTCCTGTCCTTGCATGAACAGCAATATGCTACCCATGCATTTGGCATGCTGGACTATGCCTTTTGATGCCCACAAAATGTAAAAATTAATAGATTTGTATATTTTGCTTGGCTATCATGTTAGTCAAACTGTTCTTTTCTCCCTTTTTTTTTTTCTCTCATTTTCTCCTCGCTTTTAAATTGTCATCTTGCATTCTCCCATTTTCTTACCTTGATACCCTGGCCATGTCTCTTTTTCTCCCTCTTTTTTCCTTTAGACCACCTTGCTCTCATTGTAGAGCTCCTTGGCAAAATCCCACGCCACTATGCTCTCTGTGGGAAATACTCACAGGAATACTTCAGTCGCAGAGGTACAACCCTCTTCCCTTTGTGCAGCTGTGGGGCCACAAACACAAGCAGTGCAAAACAAGAGTCTTGTGTCATAACTATTTTGAGTGCTTGCTGTTGACTGATTTCAAATCTGAAGTTGATTTTCTTGGACTAGTTAACAGGCTTGTGGTCTTCTGCCAGCCGACTTCTTTTAATTCCATTTAAATTATGAGCAATAAATCATGACGGTCCTGTCTGAGCCTTTAGATCCTGGAATTGAATCCTCAAAGAAGTGTTACAAACTCACCCATAGCTTAAAGACTCCACTTCTAAACTCGGCCTGTAACTAAAGAAATGTCTAGCACGGTAGACGTGTTACTTGCATGTCCAGCAAGCTTCTGTAGTTTTACGCGAGCACTGCTCTGTTTCAAGCTGCTTGTGTCTGTGTTCCATTGCTGGTTATTGCACATGGATTTGTTGATAAAATGGTTGCATGTTTTTCCCTCCTCTCCCATCCTTCTTTTGGAAACCTTTTAAACACGCAGATCACATTGCATTGATGATTGAACTGCTGGGGAAAATACCTCGCAAGCTCATAACGGGAGGAAAGTACTCCAAGGAGTTTTTCACCAAGAAAGGTAAAGGAATGTAGCCGGCAGGAGGTTCTGTTGTTTTTCCCTCGACAGTGTAAGAGCGGAGTGCAAGAGATAGACAGGTACAGTTACAGGCAAGGTTTCAAGTCTGTCATGCTGAAGTTAGATTTGTCTGCAGCTGTGTGAAAGTTCTGAATTCAGTGGAATTGCTCTCGCTGCTTTGTATGGTGCAGTGGTACCTAAACAGTGTTGCTTTTCTACGAAGATCTACATTGCCGCCTTTAAAAAAAAAAAAACAAAAAAAAAAACTGCAAGTTTTAAATACATATTTTGTATTAAATGTAGAAGTTGCTTTTACAGATGTATTATTCAGTTCCCACACTAGAGTAATTGCAGTACAGTGCTCCCTCCTTGTATCTCTCTCGCTCGTGTTATAAAAACGTGAGTTAGTGAAGGGGTCTGAGTACAGGGAGATGTAGGTCTCTACTGTCAACATGGCCTAACCTTGACTTAGGTAGGGAATTATCGAATGAGAACTATCCAGCACAGTTTATCATTAGTGGCAGGTCTGTCACTTACTATTTCTATATAATTTATGTCTGAGGAGCTCGGAGAACTCCTCCTTTCTGGTCCTAACGCTTCGGCTTGCTGTCCAGGTGATTTGAGGCACATCACCAAGCTGAAGCCCTGGGGCCTGCTGGAGGTCCTGGTTGAGAAGTACGAGTGGCTGCAGGACGAAGCGCAGACCTTTGCCGACTTCCTGCTGCCGATGCTGGAGCTGATCCCGGAGAAGAGGGCCACGGCAGCAGAGTGCCTCCGACACCCCTGGATCAACTCCTAAGAACCTGCAGCAGCTCCCCGCGCCATCGCGATCACAATGGGGCAGCTCTGTGTGTGCGTCTGGGGCGGGGGAGGGTGGGCTAGAGGTGACACAATATGATCAATACTCCATTCTTGCTGATTTTGTTTTTTTGTACGTTTTTTACCTGATAGTACTGGAGAGTGCAAGTCCTGTTTTCTACTGAAGTCCTGTGAGATGCGTTTTAACTAACTTGTGATGGATCATTTGAGGGTTAGGGTGAGGGGTACTGTTTTTTTTTTTTTTTTTTTTTTTTTTTTTAAATGAAAGTGCTTGTTCTTTTTAAAGCATTTTTGCTAATACAGCCAAACTAGGATGAGAGAGAAGTGAACTACTGAATCTGCACTGCTCCTCCTATAACCGAGGAATGCATGGCAGTTTTTTTTTTTTCTATTTTGAAAATCTGGGGACTGAACCCTTTTGTGGCTGCTGTTCAAGGTGCCTCTCGTTCTTTTGTATGGGGGGGGGGATCTGTTGTGGGATCAGCAGGATGGCAAGAAAGGGTGTTTTCTTAGTTGGATTTTGCTGTAATGCATATTGTGACATCTCTAGCAGAGATCTCTTGCCTGTATGTTGAACATTACATTCTGCAGTAGTGTTTCTAACTGTCCCATTCAGAGTCATGCAAACGCATTTCTTCCCTGCGTGCGAGTATACACTTTGACTAAGAACTTCTACATACCGCTATAGAAACAGATGTTAAGATGGTGCTGAGGGAGGGAGGGGGGGGGGGGGGGGTGGAATGAAGACTTTGTACTCGTACCAAAGAGTTGGCCTTGTTCTGTATATTGGTTATGTACAGTAAAGAATTCCAGATATTGGTGTGTTAGCTAAGAAATGAGTGGAGTAGTGCTTAGGAAGCTTTAAATAACATGGAAGCTGTTCTCTGTGTAGTCTGCTTTAACATTTGTTTTCATGCTGACCATGCTTCTCTTGTAGCTTTAAAACAAGAAGGAAAGAGAAGAGACTGGAACGCTGTTGTAGTTATTGCTTGAACTCTCAATAGCCCAGCTGTAAGAGCACTTTCTTTTTTTTTTGTTTTTTTTTGTTTTTTTTTTTTAAAGGAACCTTTTCAGCAGTTTTCTTTTCATGCTCTTGACCATGACTGCTAAACTAAATGAAATGAGTTGACTTTTCCTTAGTTCCCAAATAAAGAGGATTTTGAAACGATTGGCTGTGTTATGGTCCAGGCTTTTATTTACTCTTCCCAACTCTCTGTCCTTTATCTTCGGCCTTTTCCCAGAACCGTTTTCATCTCTGGTCCTCCTTCTAAACCATGTTTGCATGAATGTTAAACTATCTTTAAATATTTATTTTTTGTTCTAATATGTAATGGGTTAGTTTTAAATTTTATAAAGACCAAAATCTGAGATTACACTGGGGCTGGAAAATGTAATTATAATAATGTGGTGATGTAAGAGATTCATTAATTGTTAATAACCAAATCAGAATGAATTCTCTGGTCCTCTTGGTTTAGTAGTGTCATAGGGGAGCTTTGTGTGCTTGGTTTTCTGTTACGGAAATGCATGCTCTGCCATTGAAGATTACCGTCCTTTGTGTCAATGACCTTGCGAGAATTAGACATGCTTCAGTTCTCAAGACACAAATGCAGCCTGCTTGGTGAAGACATTAAGAACGCACATTTCGGTTGATCAGATGAAGAGCCCAATAGTCTGATATTTGGAAGTGCTTATTCCATGTGTCGGAGTTCCTGAGCCTCACCTTTCTGTTTGTTTTTAAAAGATCCAATGTTCAGTGTGACCTGGGAGACGACTCGTTGAAGCTCGTGCTGTGAGCATGCAGCACAGTGTTAGTGTTGGTATGCAGTACCGGTAAAGGATGCTGGATTAACAAGGAAGGGCATATGCAGTCCCTTACCGTACATGTCAGTCAGTTTTTAGCAGTTTGAACAGTGATCTGGCAATGGAAATGCTGGTGATAATGATCCTTTCTATTTATTTTTTTTTCTGGGTCACCCCATATGAAATTAACCAAATTCTTCACTTGAGTGATCAGACAAGTCACGCGTGATGCAGGAAAAGATGCAAAACAACAGTCAATTCTACAAGTTTAATTTCAATAAAATGGGAACATGCTTTTATTATGCTTTTTAACATCCATGTGTTTCTGAATGTTATACAACATGCCATAGTTTAACGAAAAACCTCCACAAATAGAACAAGCAAAACTTATTTGACAAATACATATTGTGCTTTATTTACATATATACACTACATACATACATACAAACACACTGCTGTGCAAAAGTCTTGGATGTTGCATTTTTCTACTCTGCATTATGAGAATCAACACTTTACTCAAAGCCTCCACTAGTGTTTTCTACTATGATAACAACCTTGACTTGCATAAAGGAGGAAAAACACTGAGTGAAATAGCTCGCATCACTTGATTTTCAAAGTGTGGTATCTGAAACATAATCAACAAGTACAGAGAAACATCATCTGTAATTGACAAACCCAGGACTGGAAGACCCAAAAGCTGTCTAACAAGGATGAACAATACTTGAAGACAATGTCCTTAAGGAATAGAAAGAAGACAAGCGTTGAATTGACAGAAGAACCGGCAGTAGACACAAGTGTTGTTCATCCATCAACAGTCCAAAGCACCTTTGACCATTGTTCCCTAGTCCAATTTCTGTGTTGTTGTGCGTATTTTAGCCTTTTAGTCTTGTTCCCCTTAACAAGGTATTCTTACTGCAACACATCCTTTCAGTCCTGATTTAAGAGTGACCTTCGTACTGTTGATTTGGTGGAAAACGACACCTGTGACAGCAGTGTGTGTGTGTTGATAGTAGTGAAACAACGTTTGTCACAAATTTCAACATGTGGTCCCGTTTTCAACACTCGTACTGCAAATGTAAATGCGTCCATGAAAACCAAATTTGACTTAGCTCTGGTAAAATCTTATCTAAATCTTAACGATAACGAAACAGCACGGCTGTGAATGTGTGGCAGGGCTTCTCAAACTCTGTCCTGGGGGACTCCCTGTGGCTGCTGGTTTTTGCTCCAACCCAGCTCTCAATTCCTTAATTAAACTGATAATTTGCTTAATTAGACCTTTTTACTTGTTTTCAGCTCTTGAACAATTGCATACTTCAAGTTAGCTGTAACATTTGATAAGTAACTTGAACTGCAACTGTTTAAAAGTTGGAAACAAGTAAAAAGGTCTAATTATGCAAATTATCAGTTCAATTAAGGGTCTAGTTGAGTAACTGAGCTTGGTTGGAATGAAAACCAACAACCACAGGGGGTCCCCAGGACAGAGTTTGAGAAGCCCTGATGTGGAAGCTTCTCTCTCCTAGCTGCAGGGGCATAGCCTTTTTCCAGTTCTGATCAGACTGATGCTGTGGAGATATATAAGCTGCATACACCATAAATCTCTTAGTGATTATTCATCAAACATGCAGTGGCCCTGGCAAATGTGTTCATCTTTATAATAAAGCAGGATCTCCAGATCTGAAAGCAGCAGCAGCAGGAGTGTAAAATTATCAATGTCACATTCAAGCTGTTTTAACTTGAGCAATACAACAATTGAAATGAGCTGGAATGGAATGCTGGAATGCTTTCCGGGAAAACCCTGCAGATCTGGTATTTTGACCTTGGTTCATGAGCTGCATGATGTATTTCAATGGTAAATTAAAAAGGGGCACTTCATAGCTGATGCAGATCCTGTTGCACTTGCCTGAAATACTGTTGATCACTGCTGCTTTGAGACTGAGCTATGTCCTGAGCCTAAACCCTACCTCGTCTCCAGAATGGGCTGGGCAATGGGAAAAATAAGCCTGCTGTGTTCCCTCTACATATTCACAAGGATATACCAGTTTTATGCCTGTAACCCTGTCATTTTAATAATACTTTAAATTTAGCAGGCAAGTTAAATATTTACAGTTCAAGGAACTTGATCAAAACTGGAACGAGATGACTTGCAAACAGCTTACCCCCTGACTGGTTACACTGAGCTGTAAACGATATAATTCTACTTCAGTGTTTATCCACATTTTAGACCCGGTATGCACACCTGTAATCTTCATCTTCTTCAAGAGCAATCACTTTTACTTACCATGAAATACAATGGGGTGTGCTGTAAGCAAGTCAAAGTAACACCATTTCAATCCTGCCACAGAACACCAGGTGGTGCTATTGAACTTGAAACACCCTTTGTACATAACAAATAAACACACACACACACACACACACATACATTTTTACATTCCTTCTGCAATTGATATTAAGGTCATTTCAACTGAGCAGGTGTGAGACCTACATTTTTATCTCAAGCTTGTCTGACTCGTTCACAATGTTCTGTTTGGGACGGGACAGGCTCTCCTCCCGGTTTACAATGAAGCAAGGAGCACCAGCTCGGCCCCTGGGCCAGTGAAGCGGGTCTGTGGTGGAAGAGCAGCCAGCTGGAAGACATTTGGACCCAATTCACTGGTAATCCTGAAATCAAATCAGCACGTGAAGGTGGGGATGCAGTTCCCCAGCCCTCTCTAAACACTGTGTTTTATTGCAGAGCTTTGTAACATTGTATTTTCAGTGCATAGCCCTATGCCTGCACTACACTATTCATTGCAGCTTTTGTTTGACAGGCTTTCAACTTCCACACACACCTGGATGTCGCGAGCCCTCGTTTGAGGAAGAGAGATGTTTTAAACTCTTTCACAGCCTTTCAACTTCCACACACACCTGGATGTCGCGAGCCCTCGTTTGAGGAAGAGAGATGTTTTAAACTCTTTCACAGCCTTTCAACTTCCACACACACCTGGATGTCGCGAGCCCTCGTCTGAGGAAGAGAGACGTTTTAAACTTTGTTTGACTAGTAAAATAAAAGACATATTACTGTACTTACCATAGCAGCTGGATTCTAAGCATGAGCCCCTTCTGCAATAGAAAAATAAATCCCCAAATATTAGTGATTCTTACAGTATGCTTAACTGACAGGTTGGTTGTTATTAAAAAAAAAAAAAAAAGTGATTTTTTAATTAAGAAACTACCATACTTTACCAACTAGGTCAGTACAAACCCTAAAATACGTTTTAAATAAATAAATAAATAAAAATAACTTCCTTGACCTTGCAAAAAATAATATGTGCACCGCACATGAAGAATCAGGTCATGCCATTGACTGCACTTGTGTTTCAGTGTAGTGATGCACTTTTCCACTAGATGGGAGTCTAACCAGCTTTATGCCCGAATAAAGGCAGAACTGAAGCTAGTCAAGGGGAGCGGAGCTTGGTTTTTAAATAAAGATGTTCTCGTATTTTTGTTCCCATGTTGTTAAACTTGGAATAAAGACCCTACCGTATAACACTGCAGTTGGCTTGCATGTTTGATAAGCATGTCTTTGACAGTGGTCTACATATTGAGCGCTTGTAAAACATTTAAACACTTTTTTAATCCTTATAAAAGAAAAAAAATCAAACACAACTTTTCAGTATATACATGACCCTCCATCGTCCTGAATTCCCATTTAGAAATGCTTCACATGCGAACAAACTCCAGTAGCAATGATTAACTAAGTCCTCGCAGTCTGTGATTCCCATATGTGCCCAAAGGGTTTCGAATGTTTCCTTTGAGATACAGAACGCAGAGGTTTATAATTTAAGATCTGGCTGGTTAGAGAGCTCACGACTGCTTACATTTTGTAGATTTCTTCTTTTTTTTTAAAATATATTTTTAATCCAAAAAGGTCTCTTCAAGTCGTCACACTGGCTCATTAAACACATGGAAATATTCTTTCAAAAGCAGTTGTTTTATGAATGAATGCGAACATGAGTTATCATGTTGCACTGCAGCCCATGTTCAATTCCCGTTCTGTAACACTGGTTAGCGGTGTATTAGCTGCTTTGTTAAATACTGACGTGATCACAATACTGCAGAGTTGTATGATGCACTGCTGTTAAGTATTCTGTTTTATACCGTGGTCACGATGCCACCTTGCCTCTTTAGAGAAACCCGTACTGTGATTACCTTTATTCTCCACCTTGAAGTCCTCTGGAAGGAGGTTGTCCTGCCGGTTTCCCAGCACGAAGGCCAGGAACGAGAGGATGAGCGCGTCCAGGATGGCGATGATGGTCAGGATGTAAGCCCAGCGCACAGTGCAGGCTCCCAGGGTGTACTTGTCAGTCTTGTCCCCGCACATGCGCCTCACCTCGTCAGAGTCCCAGCCGTCCGGGTAGATCAGGCACCCGATCACCAGCCCCGCCGCTTTTACACAAAGCAACATGTTTGTAGTTAGAATCTATGTATGGGCAAGGAAGGGATTGAAGCCTCTATTATTGAGTACACTGCTCCACACAGCTGCAAGGGACAACTTGACCTGCATTGGAACATTACTGATACAAAGATATACTAAGCTGCAAAAGCAAGGTTTAGCTTCACACTCACGACAGTCCTTTGAGAGGGCATTCAAGAACACACGTCTGCGTTCGGTGCCCACCTAGGGATAGGTAACTAATTACTGCTTCATTTCTGCTAATAACTAGGGGCCTCATTAATGATAATGATTAAGCTGTAAAAGTGTGACTATGATTATTGGAATCAGTAAAGGAGACATGTTCAATTGTGTTTAAATCCTTCTTGTGTGCACTTCTTCACACTCAGATACATCATTTAGTTCATTAGTCAGCATTCGCAATCCCCAGGTACAGCCAAGTTATGGATGAATCTAACCCACAGTTTCAAATTTAGCAGAGAACCCAATGAAGTTAAAAGGGTCAGTTCAGAAGGTAGAGAGCCCCTTTTCTAGCGCAGTAATGTATGCACCGAGTAGTTTACTGTCTAAGTGGCACAAAGTCTTTACATGCATTGTTAATGGCCTTTTACTTCATGCAGAGCCTAATTGAAGTAAAGTAAGTCTGGCTTTAATAATGAAGTGGCTCATATCTTATTGGCTAATGCATTGCAGTCTGACTCCTAGAATATGTATTAGTGTCAGGGTGCAGTTGTGTCGTGGCAGTAATGACCCAACTTTCTCTTCTTTCCTCCAGTGTGCTTGTTTAGCTATGATGTAATGTACGGTAAATGTTCCGAAGCTCTTTTTAAACCAGCTGACTAACAAGGACAACGTTTGATACTGCAGCTGCAGCCAACCGCAGTACTGCAATGCAATCTGCTACAGAGTGGCCTAGAGACGAAGTTGGTTGTGGTAAAACCTGAAAGCCGTGCTGTAATACATGCATTCAAATTCTCATCACCACTCGGAACAATATCCAGTTTCTTCTGCTCCTGTCACTTGTAGCTGGAGACATTTGAAGAGGCTTTCAGGTGAATAATGAATTGGGTTTATCTTCTCCAATTGCTTTCAGGCGCACTCATTCATCTTGCATTAGGCCTCTGTTGCCTGGCAACAGTTTTCAGGAGCAAGTGATCTTCAGTGTAATTAGTGGGGCCAGAAAGAGCAATCCCTGATTGGCTGGGAGGATGTCTGTCTCCACTGTGCTGCACATTATTGTGCATGATTTCCATGTGAACACAGTGCAGGTACAGTAACACTAAAATAGCAGAGAGCAAGGGAGACACTCTGCTCTGAGAACTGTGCAGGTGTCTGTGGTTTCCAGATCATGGTTTAATGCTTACATGAGCATGTGGCTGCTTTCTCATGGTCTTACTGAATTGTTTTAAAAGTATTTTTAAAAAGTGTTGAACTAGAATGCTCTATATCGGAGCACTGGTATCTTGTAAGAGAATTACCCTGTGACAATTCTGTATGAGAATTTCCATGCAGTGTTGAAAACCAACACTGTGAACCCATTCATTTAGTACTACCCTATTTATAGAGGAGTCATTATCAGTGTCCGAACTCGCCTGTGCTCGTAGCAATCTCTTCTTCCAGCTTGTGAAAAACCAAACCTCGGGGAATGTTCAGCCCCATGTGTGATGAATGGGTCCAATCAGGAGATCAGTGAAGCTCTTGCTCCTGA
Source organism: Polyodon spathula (assembly GCF_017654505.1). Taxonomy (NCBI): domain Eukaryota; kingdom Metazoa; phylum Chordata; class Actinopteri; order Acipenseriformes; family Polyodontidae; genus Polyodon; species Polyodon spathula. The sequence continues at coordinate 3,046,010 of NC_054572.1, read as the reverse complement.
TCACCTTGCTGCTCTCCTGAGCAGATGGCCGGGTGCAACAGTGCATGTACGGCATGTTGATAAAGCCTGGTGCAGAGTCAATCTCCTCCATGGGGGAGTCTCCAGAGTCATTCTCCTCCGTGGGTGAGTCTCCAGAGTCAATCTCCTCCATGGGGAAGTCTCCAGAGTCATTCTCCTCCGTGGGGGAGTCTCCAGAGTCAATCTCCTCTGTGAGTGAGTCTCCAGAGTCAATCTCCTCCATGGGGGAGTCTCCAGAGTCAATCTCCTCCATGGGGGAGTCTCCAGAGTCAATCTCCTCCATGGGGGAGTCTCCAGAGTCATTCTCCTCCATGGGGGAGTCTCCAGAGTTAATCTCCTCCATGGGGGAGTCTCCAGAGTCAATCTCCTCCATGTGGGAGTCTACAGACTCAACCTCCTCCATGGGGGAGTCTCCAGAGTCAATCTCCTCCATGGGAGAGTCTCCAGAGTCAATCTTCTCCTGGGGGAGTCTCCAGAGTCAATCTCCTCCGTGGGTGAGTCTCCAGAGTCAATCTCCTCCATGAGGGAGTCTCCAGAGTTAATCTCCTCCATGGGGAAGTCTCTAGAGTCAATCTCCTCCGTGGGGGAGTCTCCAGAGTCATTCTCCATGGGTGAGTCTCCAGAGTCAATCTCCTCCGTGGGTGAGTCTCCAGAGTCATAAATACATGAATAAACTGACACAGAATAACATTACTGACGGTGCAGCAGCCGTACTGTCTTTGTGTTTTAAAGAGATTTTGGGTCAGGGTGCTAGTGGTCATTGTTTACTGATCTCGAGTCCCCTGTGCCGGCTTGTGTGTAAGACGGAAAGGAGGAGCAGCCATTTGTTCTTCCAAAGATTCTTATTTTTTGTCAAGCTGACTTGACTCTCAAAGCCTTGTCTGCTGCACAGGATATATAAGCTAATTACAGCAACAAGCAATGCTACATTAATAAGGGGACAGCTGGTGGATTTCCAAAAAAGCAGTCAGACTTCAGTATGTACACATTGGTGTGTAACTTCCCTTATAAAAGTTTACCACAGTCATTTTGCAGTTTTCCCATGCTTTCCATAATATACTATGCATCTTCCCATGGTTTGCCATGTTTTTTTATATATGATTTGGTGATTTACCATAACTTTACCATGCTTTCACTCTGTCTCATTACACTTTGCTATGTTTTTAATTGGGTTTGTTCAATGCAGGCTCCCACTCTTCCAGTATCTGCGAGAGCTCTTACAAGGCTACACCACTCAAAGATTCAGTAATTCTCCAAGGCTTTATTTGAAGGAGTTGACACTATGCACTTCTATCACAGCAAAGGCTTTGATTAATTAGAATCACCCTTTTGTAACCACACGCACAACACAGACATTAACAAACACTTCTAGGTGAAACATCCTTCAGGTGATTATTATTAGTTTCTTTCAGTATCTCTGCTCCTAAATAAATACTTTGTGAACTGTCTTCAGTATTAAGTGTCATCAGAGCATGTTAAAAGCATGTCCAACTGCAAACTGCAAGGCATTATGCATAAGGTGGTGAAGTGCTCCTACAGTTTATACAGGCTTTATAAGGTAATTGGCGAATGCAGTGTGTCGGTTTTTGAGGTAGCTGGACAAGTGTGGGTATATCTCTGAAGACCCTTCCAAAGTCAGGAGTAAAGCATGGGAGGAATGACAGTGCCTTATCCAGACAGCAAGTACGCTTGAGGGATTCAGAGAACAACTTGGGATGAGGATTGGGAAGCAGCACTGAAAGCCTAATCAGTCCAAACAAAAATGAAAAAGCTAATGACATTTCCCAGTGTGTTCCTCTGCACTCAACCCTGCGTGAATGCAAGCAAAGTGAACTGCTCAGGGTAGAGATCGCAGTGATTTCATGTCAGAATGGAACGCATACTGGGAAGCGACGATGGGGATCGAGGGTGCTGTCTGGTTTTCTCTCTCTCTCTGCTAATCCTCATTCTGCACTGGGACCCAGCTCCATGTTCATTAATGATGGCAACCCTCCTGGAAACACCACTGTCATCCAATTGTGTGCCACCTGTCAGTCGTTTGGCAGCAGCAGCCGCTCAGATGACAGCATGTGGTTATTAGTACTTGATTAGGCTGTGACTGCAAACATGATGTGGCACAAATTGACAATCCCCCTTTAACATGTGTGACTTTCACATTGTTTTCTCTTACTGATCTCTGTATTCTTATTGTTCCTGAGTGCAATATGCTCTGAGTTGAACAGTCTTTTAATTAACACGCTGTTGGGAATTATTTTTTCTTCTACAGCAGTGTTGAAAGTGGTTTACTGACTTAGTATGCAAATGTGTCCATCCCAGTGCTGAGAAAAAGAAAACTCATTTTTAAACAGGGGTCGTTAAAGATTTTTCACAGGCCCCTTTCTTGTTCTGTAGCGTGAGTATTTTTTCTTCCTTGCTGTTCATTTAGCAATCTAGTAAAAGCCTTGTGAAAAAAATAAATAAATAAAAAAAAACAGCGCTCCATCACAGTCTGATTTAATCAAACACAAATCCGTTTTAGACATAAAATGCAGCATAAATTGATTGCCTTCTGTTTAACGCATTAGAAACAGATTTATAGATTGATTCTGGCAGCAATAAGCCTAGAACTTAAAGGACTCTAAATGCACCACAATAATGGGCTTTGAATGAGAAATTTTTTTCTTGAACAGTGCCAACAGAACAATGACTACAACGCATTGCATGGAACTGGACTGTTGTTACCCTGCTTTGTGAGAAATTACAGTCACATAACAAAAGAACATTGCAAACTATCTCAAAACTTTCATTTTAAAGCACGGGTAAAATCTCGCTTCTCTCTCTTCATTTTAGAGATATGGAGTTGCTGTGTTATATTATGGCATGAGAAAAGAACCAACAGTAATCCTGAGGAAAAATAATTTGCAGCAGTAATATGTGAACAAACAGTTGTGTTGGAAAGCTGCTGAGCGTGTCTTTAAAGCAGATGCCCTTAAACAGATCCTACACAATCTGCAGGCATTACTGCCTGGCCTTGTCTGAACGCTCCTGTGCTCTCAGTAATAGCGTCTCCAGAGTGTCTCGGACGAAGAGAGACGATAAGCAGGGGAGCGCAGGGTTAAGAGGCTTTTATACCAGGGCGGACTGCTCCATTAGTCTACTCTGAAGGAGATCAGCCTCTGTCTATTAGTGCTAACTATCTGAGCTTCCATCTGCAACTAAAACAACTTGGGCTCACTGGGCCAAGATAGATTGACTGCCTGCTCAATATCGCTCAATGGACTGGTACCGTATGGGCACAACCATTTCAATATGTATTTCAAATGGGGCACTTAGAATGCAAATCAGAGTTTAACGCTTCTCCTAGGCTGATGTGATTCCTCAAAGTCTTCTTGCTAGTTAACGGTGCCCTCTATCAAACTGAACATCCAGCTCCTCAAAGAATGCTGCTGCTACCTCCGGTCGGCTGTCTCTAGGAGTTTTATGGAGCTTAGTTGCAGGAGAATAATTTATGGGGTTAGTATGCAGCCAAAACCCATTCATTTATTACACCAGACCATAAAACCTGCATCTCCCATAGCATTAAACACACAATTCATCACAGTACTAAGTGAACAACACTGAGAAGAAGCCGTGATCACTCTCTTTCCACAAGCGATCATTTAACTGCTCTCTTCTTCTTTTTCAGTACTGCTAAAATGGTTCTCCATTAAATAATACAAACTGTTTTTAGGACTATAAAATGCAGGCAGGCAATCAACCATTTGTCCTGTGACGGGACTTTGAACAAGCACTCTGCTTAAATATTAAGTCAGATGGTGTGCAGCCGATGGGAGTGAGCAAAGCCTTTGTTCTGGGAAGCCTGGCCCCTTGACGACATCAGATTGGAAACAGTACCTGCACCGAATCGAGAGAGGCTTGGATTGAGAGAGGTGTAATGGAGCTCAAATATTTATACAGACTGGCTCGCCTGACAGCTGACATCTCTTTACAGGGGCATTTGATCCCAACAAAAAAAAAACACACGTTACCCAACAGTTGCATTCAAGTAAATAAAGCAGAAGATTAAAAACTAAAGGGGTGGCAAAATCGTCCTGACGCACAACAGGGATGTGTCCTGTCAAAACTCATCAAACATTTCAGTGACATTATAGCAGCTGCTGTATTCAGTACCAGTCAAAAAGAAATTATACAAGAATTATTGAAGTGTGAAATAGGAGGCTGTGTGGTCCAATGTGGTCTAATAAATGCATTGAAGTGTGTGTCGGTGCTAAGAGCATTGCTGAGGCAGGGGGCAGGTGCACACAGCTACTGTGATGTCTAATAAATGGGGTGCAGAGGCTCTGATACTGGAGAGGTGTACGGGTGCTCCACAGACCATATGAATCATTCTCTTTCATCGACGCACCCCCACATGCCTAGGGAGGGGTCAGGTGGCAGTGCACCCCAACATGCCTGGGGAGGAGTGAGGTGGCAGTGCAGACGTACTGGCAACTTTCTCATTAACTTTAGTTTATGAATGAACATTTGCACTGCCTCCAAGAAAGTCATGAAACAATTATTTCAACCAATTAGTATTGCTGTGTCTCTGCTGGTATTTAGTGTTTCAACCAATTAGCACTAAGCATTGCTATGGGAGGGCGGGCATTCACTGTTTCAACTTATCACTGATAGTATCAGCACCAAGCACTCTCATGCCTGAGACAGCTTTTACTTTACCAGTCTTGACCTAGCAGCTAATTTCACTATGATAGCTGTGCTTAATGATGTCGGACTGCAAAACATTAAAAATACATCTCTGTAACTTCCAGAACCACATTTAAAGCAGTCAAGAATAAAGGATATTTAACTGTTAACTGTCAATATCTTTCTTAATAAACAAACCATAACCTTCCTGTGTTTCTGTATAGTAGTAATGACCAATCCACGTTGCGGATGTCACTTATTTTAATTTAATTAAATCAAAGAACTTGTACTCTAACTCTGTATTTTTAGTGCTGATGTCTTCTCCGTCATGTTCTTTTTTTATTTTATTCACTATGCCCTTTTGTAACTGTGTTACTGCAACAGCCCAGGCAAGTGAGCCATGATTATTTCCAGTACTAGTAGACTCTTAGTACTGTATTTAGAATTTATGATTTTACTAATGGCTTTGAGTAGAAGTGATATTTGATGTTTTCGGTAAGAACTCAAGAAACGACGTTCATCATTAATGAGGGCAGATTAACAAGACAAGCTTACGTCTGTTTTAATTAATGTATAACTGTGTTTCTTGGCACGGCATGACAAACCTTTTCATTTTTAGCCTCTAATACTGAATAGTTTTCCCATTGACCGTTGTTGATTGTCATTGATTTTAATGTATTGTAATTGACAGCAAGAGAACGGGGGAGTTCCAAAATACGTGTTTTGCATCTTTGATAATTCTACATTGTTGTTATTTGTTAAATTTAACAAGCCGTGTGTGTCCAGAGAGAATATCTGTAGGCCTACATCTACATCAGACTACATCTTCCTTACAGTGAGAGGAAAGCCACCAGTTTCCATTACGGAATGCAGAGCTACAAAATATCTGAGCTTGATTTAACCCAGCCCAGGGTTTAACAATGCTAATTACAGCTTTAAAGACAGGTAGAGAGAACAGAAATACTTATAAATCTATATTAATAAGTAACAGTTGTTACCAAATGCCTCTAGTAGTGCACTGCTTTCGTGCTAGCCTTTATTTCCTGATGCGTCTACAGAGCCAATCTAGTGATTGTGGTATAGGAGGAAGAACTGTCCCGATTCGTAGGTGTCTGCAGCATGTTTTCAAGTCCTGTCTGTGTTACAGTAGAGACCAGCACAATGTATAATGTTTATGTGCTTGATGATTTGAATACTGTGCTTCCTATAGTTAACTATGTCATGTACAGTTATGGATGGGTTGATGTTTTGGTTGATGTGTTCGAAATCAAAATGCCAGCTTTCAGGATATTTTATATAGTTGTTGCAAGTATTTAAATGGTTGTCGTTTCAGAATATTCTTCATAGTAACTGCTAATAGTACAGACTGCAATGGCATTTATACAACAGTTCAGTTTCTGAATGGACCTATTAAACCTGTCAAATAGCATGAAAGCAGTTTAGTCCCGAAGATTTTAATGTAGCTTGTTTGTATTTTACGATTTTTAAAACACATCTAAAGAAGACGCACAGTAGGCTATGTGTTTGGTATGTCATTGCATTTTATTTACGTAGCCTCTGATTTGCAACGATAATAACGTTGGTTTGAATCTTACATTAAATGCAGACTCCTCTTTCTGATTTTTCACTTTGTGCCTCTGTGTCTTGTTCCTTATGAAACTCACTCGGTGTACGCATATTTTGATGGTGAACTCCACCAAAAAAGACGTCTCTGTCTACCAATCCGATTCACGACTGCTGAGAAGTGATGACTCCAGAAACTCGTGGACAGTAACGGTTACTGACTCGCTTATAGTTGAATGGGACGTTAGCATACTTTTTTCATGTGTAATGCAACTAGAAAAAAAAACCCAGTGCTCACCTGAGGCTAGCTGCATCCAGGCGCAGATTTTGTAAACCGTGGCTGCGTTACAGAAGAAGAAGAGCCCGAAGCACACAATACAGCCCACGATCAGGAGCATGGCGATCCCCACGAAGAACATAGCGGTCCTGAACGCGGCAGAGGGAATCGTGGCAAAGTCCAGCGGGCTTCCTTTGCACGTCAGCTCCGAGGTCAGGGCATTGCCGATACAGTAGTGAAACAGACCGAAGTAGCCCGCCTGAGGCGTGTTCACGCTGTCCCCTATCCAGTAGGGCTGTATGAAGCAAACTACCAATATGATGGCAAGGCATACCGTGAAAATGGCCCAAAGGGCGCCTATCGCCCGGGCGTTTCTCACGTAGTTAGTGTGGTAGATCTTGGCAGCTTCACGGGCCGGTAGCATCTTTTCCATCTTGGCAGAAAACGTGACTGAGTCGTGAGTTTACAAAATAAATAAATCCATAAAAATCTATGAAATGCAATATCATTAACAATAATACAGCAGCGCAATTACAGCTCGTCGATGTGTGTTTGCATTGCCTCTGTTAAAAGTTATCACTTCAAAGCCCAGCTTTACTTGTCCACTTTTGAACCACACGTCGCTGGTTCGGTTTTTTGTAGTACCACAATATCTTCCTCTTTTCTTCCCGCAGTTCAAAACACCTCGTATCTTCACAAGCTCATTAAAGAGCTCAGATGATAAGCAGCCTCGTCTAATTACTGGAACTCTCAAAGAGTCATCAGATACACCATATATCTGGTGATGCCTCTACACGACAGGATTCGATATCCAGTAATAACTGGCCATTTGTTAATGCCGTGCTTCCTTTCTCTCTCTCTCTCTCTCTCTCTCTCTCTCTCTCTCTCTCTCTCTCTCTCTCTCTCTGTCATCGGTCGACTAATGATCCAGGACCTTCTTCTTATAGTTAATGACGTCTTCCCGACGCGTCCGAGGAAGTTGCTTGCTTTGTCTTATCTTGTCTCCAGAGTTACCGCAGGATCCATGTCTTTGAAACGCCAAACAACTAGAGCATATAACAAATACATCATATACAGGCACCTGCACCGCACGCAATATGCTGTTCATTCACAATACTGTTACACGAATAGCTGCTGCGGCTAGGGTGCCTCTTTAACACGGCTTCCTGTTATACTTACTACCTACTATCTTTAAAAAAAGTTCAACAAGAAAGAAACTTGTATTAGTGTATAATTAACATTTACATTCAGGCCAATACACGATTTATTATTATTATTATTATTATTATTATTATTATTATTATTATTATTAGTGGTAGTAGTAGTGTTCTTTGTGTACTGGTACCATGCACAGTTTGTATAAAATCCTCAGTAAAGTTTTTAATTTCTGCATAATAAAGTTGTCTTGCTGTTTGGAGGCTAGAACGACATGCACGACGTTAGTTGTCAGCAGGAACGGTCAAACAGCGGCCCTATCTGGACTAATTGAAATGTCAGGCTTTTCATTAGGAAGCAGTGCTGGCAGGTGTTTTCATTAGGAAGCAGTGCTGGCAGGTGTTTTCATTAGGAAGCAGTGCTGGCAGGTGTTTTCATTAGGAAGCAGTGCTGGCAGGTGTTTTCATTAGGAAGCAGTGCTAGCAGGTGTTTTCATTAGGAAGCAGTGCTAGCAGGTGTTTTCATTCGTGCAGGTGCAGTGCTTTACTAATTAGGAAGCAGTGCTAGCTAGGTGCAGTTTTACTAATTGAATGTGCAGTGCTAGCAGGTGTTTTCATGTGTTTTGTGCAGTGCTTTACTAATTGAATGTGCAGTGCTATTACTAATTGAATGTGCAGTGCTATTACTAATTGAATGTACAGTGCTATTACTAATTGAATGTACAGTGCTATTACTAATTGAATGTACAGTGCTATTACTAATTGAATGTGCAGTGCTATTACTAATTGAATGTACAGTGCTATTACTAATTGAATGTGCAGTGCTATTACTAATTGAATGTACAGTGCTATTACTAATTGAATGTACAGTGCTATTACTAATTGAATGTGCAGTGCTATTACTAATTGAATGTGCAGTGCTATTACTAATTGAATGTACAGTGCTATTACTAATTGAATGTGCAGTGCTATTACTAATTGAATGTGCAGTGCTATTACTAATTGAATGTGCAGTGCTATTACTAATTGAATGTACAGTGCTATTACTAATTGAATGTACAGTGCTATTACTAATTGAATGTACAGTGCTATTACTAATTGAATGTGCAGTGCTATTACTAATTGAATGTGCAGTGCTATTACTAATTGAATGTACAGTGCTTTACTAATTGAATGTGCAGTGCTATTACTAATTGAATGTGCAGTGCTATTACTAATTGAATGTACAGTGCTATTACTAATTGAATGTGCAGTGCTATTACTAATTGAATGTACAGTGCTATTACTAATTGAATGTACAGTGCTATTACTAATTGAATGTGCAGTGCTATTACTAATTGAATGTGCAGTGCTATTACTAATTGAATGTGCAGTGCTATTACTAATTGAATGTACAGTGCTATTACTAATTGAATGTACAGTGCTATTACTAATTGAATGTGCAGTGCTATTACTAATTGAATGTACAGTGCTATTACTAATTGAATGTACAGTGCTATTACTAATTGAATGTACAGTGCTATTACTAATTGAATGTACAGTGCTATTACTAATTGAATGTGCAGTGCTATTACTAATTGAATGTGCAGTGCTATTACTAATTGAATGTGCAGTGCTATTACTAATTGAATGTGCAGTGCTATTACTAATTGAATGTGCAGTGCTATTACTAATTGAATGTGCAGTGCTATTACTAATTGAATGTGCAGTGCTTTCCTAATTTTATGTGCAGTGCTTTACTAATTGAATGTGCAGTGCTATTACTAATTGAATGTGCAGTGCTATTACTAATTGAATGTGCAGTGCTATTACTAATTGAATGTGCAGTGCTATTACTAATTGAATGTGCAGTGCTTACCTAATTTTATGTGCAGTGCTTTACTAATTGAATGTGCAGTGCTATTACTAATTGAATGTGCAGTGCTATTACTAATTGAATGTGCAGTGCTTTACTAATTGAATGTGCAGTGCTATTACTAATTGAATGTGCAGTGCTATTACTAATTGAATGTGCAGTGCTATTACTAATTGAATGTGCAGTGCTTTACTAATTGAATGTGCAGTGCTTTACTAATTGAATGTGCAGTGCTATTACTAATTGAATGTGCAGTGCTATTACTAATTGAATGTGCAGTGCTATTACTAATTGAATGTGCAGTGCTTTACTAATTGAATGTGCAGTGCTATTACTAATTGAATGTGCAGTGCTATTACTAATTGAATGTACAGTGCTATTACTAATTGAATGTACAGTGCTATTACTAATTGAATGTACAGTGCTATTACTAATTGAATGTGCAGTGCTATTACTAATTGAATGTACAGTGCTATTACTAATTGAATGTGCAGTGCTATTACTAATTGAATGTGCAGTGCTATTACTAATTGAATGTGCAGTGCTTACCTAATTTTATGTGCAGTGCTTTACTAATTGAATGTGCAGTGCTATTACTAATTGAATGTGCAGTGCTATTACTAATTGAATGTACAGTGCTATTACTAATTGAATGTGCAGTGCTATTACTAATTGAATGTGCAGTGCTATTACTAATTGAATGTACAGTGCTATTACTAATTGAATGTACAGTGCTATTACTAATTGAATGTGCAGTGCTATTACTAATTGAATGTGCAGTGCTATTACTAATTGAATGTGCAGTGCTATTACTAATTGAATGTACAGTGCTATTACTAATTGAATGTACAGTGCTATTACTAATTGAATGTGCAGTGCTATTACTAATTGAATGTGCAGTGCTATTACTAATTGAATGTACAGTGCTATTACTAATTGAATGTACAGTGCTATTACTAATTGAATGTACAGTGCTATTACTAATTGAATGTGCAGTGCTATTACTAATTGAATGTGCAGTGCTATTACTAATTGAATGTACAGTGCTATTACTAATTGAATGTGCAGTGCTATTACTAATTGAATGTGCAGTGCTATTACTAATTGAATGTGCAGTGCTATTACTAATTGAATGTACAGTGCTATTACTAATTGAATGTACAGTGCTATTACTAATTGAATGTACAGTGCTATTACTAATTGAATGTACAGTGCTATTACTAATTGAATGTGCAGTGCTATTACTAATTTTAATGTGCAGTGCTATTACTAATTGAATGTGCAGTGCTATTACTAATTGAATGTACAGTGCTATTACTAATTGAATGTACAGTGCTATTACTAATTGAATGTGCAGTGCTATTACTAATTGAATGTGCAGTGCTTTACTAATTGAATGTACAGTGCTATTACTAATTGAATGTACAGTGCTATTACTAATTGAATGTACAGTGCTATTACTAATTGAATGTGCAGTGCTATTACTAATTGAATGTGCAGTGCTATTACTAATTGAATGTGCAGTGCTATTACTAATTGAATGTGCAGTGCTATTACTAATTGAATGTGCAGTGCTATTACTAATTGAATGTACAGTGCTATTACTAATTGAATGTGCAGTGCTATTACTAATTGAATGTACAGTGCTATTACTAATTGAATGTGCAGTGCTATTACTAATTGAATGTGCAGTGCTATTACTAATTGAATGTGCAGTGCTATTACTAATTGAATGTGCAGTGCTATTACTAATTGAATGTGCAGTGCTATTACTAATTGAATGTACAGTGCTATTACTAATTGAATGTGCAGTGCTATTACTAATTGAATGTGCAGTGCTATTACTAATTGAATGTACAGTGCTATTACTAATTGAATGTACAGTGCTATTACTAATTGAATGTGCAGTGCTATTACTAATTGAATGTGCAGTGCTATTACTAATTGAATGTGCAGTGCTATTACTAATTGAATGTGCAGTGCTTTCCTAATTTTATGTGCAGTGCTTTACTAATTGAATGTGCAGTGCTATTACTAATTGAATGTGCAGTGCTATTACTAATTGAATGTGCAGTGCTATTACTAATTGAATGTACAGTGCTATTACTAATTGAATGTACAGTGCTATTACTAATTGAATGTGCAGTGCTATTACTAATTGAATGTGCAGTGCTATTACTAATTGAATGTGCAGTGCTATTACTAATTGAATGTACAGTGCTATTACTAATTGAATGTGCAGTGCTATTACTAATTGAATGTGCAGTGCTTACCTAATTTTATGTGCAGTGCTTTACTAATTGAATGTACAGTGCTATTACTAATTGAATGTACAGTGCTATTACTAATTGAATGTACAGTGCTATTACTAATTGAATGTACAGTGCTATTACTAATTGAATGTGCAGTGCTTTACTAATTGAATGTGCAGTGCTTTCCTAATTTTATGTGCAGCGCTTTACTAATTGAATGTACAGTGCCAGTATTTGAGTTTGTATTTATGCAAGGGGAGCTTTTTTAAATGTCCCTTAGATGTTGTGTTGGTGTACAACAAGAGCAGTAACAGAAGCACGCGTCATTCTCTTTACATACACAGTGAAAAGGGATGAACTGCAACGACTGCTCAACTAAACCCTAACCCCAAACATTTCTGTTTCCATTCCTATATTAAAATAAATAATAATAATAATAATAATAATAATAATAATAATAATAATAATAATAATAATAATAATAATAATAAAGAACTGCTAGAATAAAAATATGCACTTCTATCAGATTGAAGTTCCCATTTGGAAATGCTTTTAGTAAAGATAGTAGCCTGGGATTGCTGATTTTGTTAAAATAATCTAACATCTGCTACCTTGCCTAGTATCCACTTAGCAACTGCATGGCAATAAACTGGGAATACATTATAGGCTAGAATAATAATTTCAACAAACAAAAGATCCTGGAAGGATCCTGTTTGCTCTCGGTGAGATTTCAACATGTGCTGTTAATAATATGTGCACGGTTTTAAACTTCTGTTCCCTGTGAGATAAGAGGCGCTACCACGTGCAGGTACATTATATAAGACAAAGTTTGAGGAACTGGATACATCACATCATCCTATACCCAGCACAGCACCTCAGGGGATACCCGAAGCGCCTTCACCATGAGAACTCTTCTCGTCTTCCTCGCTTGCTCACTGGCTGCTGTGATGGCAGCTCCTCCTCAAAACAAAGGCATTATCATTAATCTGGTAAGACAGGGTCCTTTCATAGCTGCTTTTCTTTCTTAAATCAAAGTTGCTTGCTCTACATTTCTGACACCGATGCCTACATAAGACGCATGCACTTGCTTGCAGTACAGTATGGGGTATTAGATTGTAGATCACTGGTGTGCTTTGGACCTGATCAGCGTTGTATATTGTGAACAGCTTGTTTCCAGTGTGGTACGTGTCTGTATTTGTGTTTGTTTGTCAAATAAACAAACTTCAGAATAAGATTCATCTGTATCTCCAACCTGTAATGCTTTGTTTGATTAATTGTGCGTTTGCAGGAGAACGGCGAGTTGTGTTTAAACAGCCTCCAGTGTAAAAGCTCCTGTTGTCACAGGACTTCAGGGGTCAGCTTGGCTAGATGTATCCATTTAGCTGCCGACAAACAGGAATGCTCTCCAAAGGTAAGCAAACCAAGTTCACCTGTCCGCTAACGGAGCCTAAAGGAATGTATGCTCTTAGCGCACAGCCCCAAGACCCCAGCCAACATATGGCAAGCCAAATTATAATTCAGAGATATCTCAAATTTCACTTTAACATGTCTTGGAATATTTAGAGATATCTGTAAATCATGTGCATATATCTGTAAATGAATTTGCAATATCTGTAAATAAACCGTTTTGAAGATATCTTAATTTCATTTTGAGATATTTAAAAATGAAATAGAGATCTCTAATTGATTTACTGATATCTTTAAACAATGTTTTGCTAGCGTGATACGCCAGTCATTTAGAGATATTTCAAAATAACTTCATATTCATTTAGAGATATATCTAAATTAGTTTAAGATATCTCTAAATTAGTTTAAGATTTCTCTAAATTAGTTCCTGTGAAAATGTTGTAAATGGACTTCCTGTTCATTTCAAGACATCTCTAAATGAACAGGAAGTCATTTCGAGATATCTTAAATTTAACTGCATTTCAGATATTTCATTTGAAGCTCCATTTAAAGATATCTGGAAATCATTTTCAGATCTCTAAATGTATTTTAGATATTTTTTAAAGCATGGGCAGCACTATGGAGTAGTGGGCTTTGGACTCTTGACAGGAGGGTCCTGGTTTCAGTCCCAGGTTGGGGACACTGCTGCTGTACCCTTGAGCAAGGTACTTTATCTAGAGTGCTTAGGTAAAAATCCAGTTGCATAAATGGGTAATTGTATGTAAAAATGCCCTGGATAAAGGCGTTTTTAAGAAATAAATAATTCATAATTTAGAAATATCTTCATGTATTTTAAGATATCTTCAAAAAGTTTGAAATTTAAAAAAAAAAAAATGATTTCAATATCTTAAAATATTGAGAATATAGGAGGACTAATTCTGTTCTGATTGGGCACCAGTAAACGTTGCTGAACAAGCATTGATATCCAAGACTGTGGTAGAAGAGAGCGTGTTATAGCAACACCCAAAACATGTTCTTACCACCTGATAGCATTACGAGGTTTCTATACAACACTGCAAAGCAGTTTGGAATATTAAAAACAGTCTTGAAAACAAGTCAAAGCTGTGGGCACAGGTCAGTAGCTGCACACAGGCAGTGGGAATGAAGCAGCTGTTTAAATAATACACAATAAGGTTGCCACTACATCAAATAAAAGAAAAACACAGGCATTGAGCATCTTGCCAAGAGTGGAGATAAGGGCTGGCATCAATCCAAGGTTGCGACACTTCTCTTGGTTATAAAACAGAGTCACGCTTCAGCTGGAAGTTCCCAGATGGGTTCAAAGACCTCTATTCACACTAATAACATAAACTAACATTAGGCAGTCCGAGATCTGGGTCTGTGAAATCAGCCACAAGTTTTTCCTTGAGCTGGTTTAGTTTGGTGTCTTTTAAACCATGAATCAACTTCTCTCCGTTTCAAAGATTCCTTCTACCAGGGAACTGCTCTAGGATTGGAAATACTTTCCAGCTTCAAGGAAGTAACATTCACACACTTTCCAATTTTTAAAAGATAAAATACAATACAATGCTGGCACATCTACTGAGTGAGTTATTAGAGATTTTTATGGGGCAAATATTCACTATATTCTCAAAGACTCGTAAGAAATACAATATAACATATGAAATGTAATCATTTTCGAATTCCTTCTGATCTGAGTGGCTTGGACGCCAGTCAGATAATCAATAGCCACTCTTGTACTGAAGCTGTCAAGAGATGCAGATCCAGTGCTGTGGAACATCCTGATACTTCAGTTTGTAATTCAAACCCAAGTTGTTTACCAGGGCCTTCTAGCACAGATGCTTCAGCACATCCCAGCAAATTAAGGCTGGAGTGCCCTCTAGTGGTTTGTTTGATATATATTTGTCTCTGGAACGTCCCGTGCTTAGGGGTCTATTCACAAAGCTTTAACCCAGGTGGGTTTGAGACTTCTGAGTCAACCACTATTAAAAAAAAAAAAATTGGTATATATATATATCTTTATATATATATATATATATATATATATATATATATATATATATATATATATATATATATATACACACACACACATATATATATATATATATATATATATATATATATATATATATATATATATATATATATATATATATCAATAACTGTATATTACTGTAATTCTCACAATGATAAGCAAAAAATGATGTATCTATTGATAAAGACTGGCATGCATGTGATTTTTGGGGTTACAGTCGTGCTGTATTGTGTTTTTCAGACTCTATATGGGACCTACTACCGCTGTCCCTGTGAAAGTGGTCTCAAGTGTAAGACTGACATCAGCATAGGTGGATCCATCACAAACACCAACTTTGGAATCTGTTACGATCCCAGTGATGAGGCGCCCAGTGACAAGGCAGAGTCTTCTTAAACAGACACCCCCTGTCCCATTGAACAGCACCAGCACTCTACTGCTAACACTGGCACACGGCTCTTCTCTTGAACACCACACAGCTTGAATCCACCCACAACACTGGCAATAGAGTGGAGTGACACCCCCCCAACCCCCCCCCCCCCTTACTCTATCTAATAAATCAGCACTTTGCAAAATACTTTCTGCATGCTTCTTGTTTCACACAATCAGTAATTCCAGATTCATATTCATAATTCATATTGTACTTACCTGGCAGGGCTATGCGATAAAGTACTTTAGATCTGTTTATTTGCACTATTTGTAACAACAGAGCTCTCAGTACATTCAATGTGTAAAAACCAGGAAAGGGGGAGGGCATGCTGGCACTTCTATAGGACTGAACACTAATGCAAAAGAAACAAAAAAAAACAAAAACACATTATTCCAGGCTACTTTAGTTTTGTGTTTGATACACTGTGACGCTGA
Source organism: Polyodon spathula (assembly GCF_017654505.1). Classification (NCBI taxonomy): domain Eukaryota; kingdom Metazoa; phylum Chordata; class Actinopteri; order Acipenseriformes; family Polyodontidae; genus Polyodon; species Polyodon spathula. Next base: position 3,029,923 of record NC_054572.1, on the reverse strand, counting down.
TCAATCGCTTGCATCTAAAACCACGAGAGCAGCAATGCGGTAGCAGTAAACACTCTCCTTGGTTTATTGGAGTTTGCAATAGTAATGTATCGCACAGTCATCGCTGTGTTACACGAGCTTGCTGATGATGCTGAAGGCTGCGCTCTTGATTTGCGAGTCATTGTGGTTCATGAGTGGCAGCAGCTTGTTGAGCGGGGAGTCGGAGTTGAAGAGAAGCACATACAGGGACTCCTCGTTGTATTCCCACTGCACACACGAGTAGTTCTCGCTCTTGCGGCTCTTGTTCAGGTTGCCCACGAAGGCCAGGAGCTGGTATATGATGTCTTTATTCACAAAGGGCTTGAAGAGGTGGAGGAACGCAAGCTCGACCTACACCAACGAGATGGAAGAGTAAAGCAAAACTAACAGGCACACACACACAGACACACATATACGTACGCGCACACACACACATAGACACGCACACATGCCAGCAAATCAGAGATGCTGTGGCACAGTAATGGGCGTAGGGTACTGATGTCACAAGATGGGGTTGTTCAATTGATCTAAACTACTGGTGGGTCTAAATACCGCCACTGTTTGAATATTAAAATAGGACCAAACTTTGGATTTCGCTACAAAGCTAAAATACACTTAAGAGACTTGTGACATGTCAATAATTCATGCAGCCCAGCTGAGTGCCTGAAATCAGTCCTTTAATCATGCTGAACTGTGTTACATGCACAAAATACAAGCAGGAGAGATTAAACATGCAGTAAGGGTTCACTAAGAGAGGGCCAACACCCGCAGTCACCTGGTAGATTCACTGCAAAACAATTTACAAAAGAAAAAAAGACACAAAACTCACCTTGGAGTTCAGCAAAACATAGGTGAGGCCTGGGTTTGTAGACAGACTTAACAGGATTCTTGTAATAATCATCTAAAAACAAAAGGTGTCTTCACTTATAAACATTTCCCATAGCAAAAGCAGAGCAATGAGAAATAAAGCAAATTTAGAGCCTGGTAAAGCATAGGGAAGCATTGCAATAAATAATGAGGTATGCTAAAGCATATAAATAAACATGGCAAACCACTATGTTAAATGCATAATATAACCAATGGAAAAGCACAGGAAATCAACAAAAAAATACCATGCAATGATACTATTACTATTAAAAACAGGGCTATTAGAAGAAACACAAACCTTCAACAAGTGATGTGTGGTAATGCATCGATTTCACTGAGGAGACTGCCTTGTAACCCGTCTCCTCATCTCTGTTACTGGCACCTACCGAGACCCTGCCAGTGTAGCGCGCTGTCTGCAGGATGTGGAGGTACTCCGGAACGCCCTTCAGGATCTCGGGATGGTTCCCCCTGCACAGCGCCAGTGTGCTGATCAGCCCGAGGCCAGCTCTCTGCTGCTCCAGGCACGCACTCTGGGCTGTGACATAAATGATCCGGGGGGTGCACTTCTGGAAAAACACACAGAAAGAAAGCAAGGAAAAGCCGTCTTTACACAGAGGTGGCCTTGTTTCCAGAGCTTGGCTCCACCAGCTATGAAACTTGAGTCTTTACTGGCGTTACTTTTACACATTATCTGAGGAGAGGCTGTGCGTTTTTAAGCTGTTTTTTTACTATGGGAAGTGGTTACAATTTTGGGCTTGTCAATTTGAACAAGTCTTGCTTTCTCCATTGCTGTGCAGGACCTGCTTCTCTTTTTGGTTGCTGAAGTTTCCTGCCAAGCTGTTGAGAACCTGGAAGCAGTTTATTGTAACCACCATGTCTTCATCCTCCAGCACTGCAGCAATGATGCCAATCTGAGCGGGCATCAATGCCACTTCCTGAGTGGAGAAAAGAGGAACAGTCAACTGCAGCGTTGTCATTCTTATTCTTAACCTTGCGTTGCACGTAGTGAGTTCCGAACATTTAAAAATATAAACTTGACAAAAGCACATAGCCTATCAATAGTGCACAACAGTGTCAGCATGAAAATTAAAGAAATCCTTTACACTGAACATGAGGCGGGGATCATGGGATTGAGGCTGGGATCATGAGGGTGAGGCTGGGTCCATGAGAGTGAGGCTGGGACCATGAGAGTGAGGCTCACCAGCAGCACAGGAAGTGATACCATACCAGGAAGCAGAGATTTAAACGCTAAATCTACAGTGTAGTATCAAACGACCCAATGTAAGCGTTGGTTTCTTTTTAAAGCTGTGAACAGGTTCCCGGTTTTAACGCCTGCAGCCTCACCCTGTGATCAGACAGCTCCAGACACTGAAGCATATCACACAGGAGAGCTGTCCTGCTGAATGTGCTGTTCTCCTTCTCCAGCTGCTCAAACAGCCTGCTTAACTCTTCAGGGTTGTGAGTTTTCTTCAGCTTCTTCACTTTACCAACCTACTCTAATACATGTGAAAAAATAAACAAACACAATATATCCCCATACTCTACTCTATTTGAGATAGTTAGATATGTTTGAAATACACACACAATATATTAAGAGGACAAAACATATGTTCAGTACAGATTGTAGTACTTTATTAACTGTACTGTAACACCTGCACAGACAATGATTGAACAATATTCATGATCCCACAGAAAGACGCCACAACCTACGGTCGATTTCCCATTAATCATCTTCAGGAGTCTTTAACGTTACTTTTTTTTATTAGATTCAATGCATGATCTATTTTTTCAGCAGGAAGAAATGGTTGCTTCTCTAAGCACCAGGAGAATTTAATGGAAATGAGCGGTCTGATCATAGCAACGGCAATGAGGGCAGCGTGTCGACGTTTTAACAGCGTGTGTTCTGATGAGTCTTACTGGCGCCCCTTCAAAACAGGGAATATAATCTGTATAAATTACATTTTCCATCAGAAAGACTTTGTAAACGCCAAATGTATTGTAGTTTTCCGGTCGTCAAATCGCACCGGGATTATTATTGCTGTGAGCGCAAAGTTAAACTGTTAACTCGAGAGTACAGACTGCGAGCAGCTGGGTGGAAACGTGCGTGGAAATCTTCACGCCACCTTCGCAACTAATGGCTGTAACTAAGCAGCCCACCCTGCTGATCATTAGAAGAGCTTTTTGCTTGCTCTGTACTGGCTGCTGCTGGTTCCGTGTTGTGTTTGATGGTAACAGCAGTGAGATAGTTGAGTGGATGCAGTGGCAGCGCCACGCGTGTTCGTGGTGTTGCGGGCGAACAAGAATCCACAACCCAGCCCCGTGCTGCACTGTGTGTGGGCTTCAGGGATCTCCGTGAATCCACAGTTTTGATTGGTTGAGAGTAGAGGCTGACCAGAGTGACGCCCCCCCCCCCCCCCCCCCCCCCCAAAAAAAAAAAAGATTAGCTAATATCTTAAAAGCCATAGCAGCACAAACCGGCCCAAACGAATGATATATAATGTTGTGCTTTTTTTGGGGGGGGGGGGGGGGCAACTTGACGGAGCTGAACCCCGAGAGCTTTCCTGCCTGAATGCGTAAATTAAGCACGATTCATACATTCTGTTCTGCACACTGACGCCTCTGGGGTAGGACTGGAGACTGATTTGCCGTTACATGTCACTAGCCGAACACCAGGGCATAAAACATAACGAAAAGATGAGCTATAGAGGGAGTCAGATTGATTAAAAAAAAAATAAATAAATAAATAAATTAAAAAAGCAAGAGAAAATACACCTGTGCGCTGACTGAAAGTGGCCCACATTGAAGCCTAGCGGGTAACCTCACGTACACCTTTGTAAAATAGTTTTGCAAAGCTAGCATTATTATTATTATTATTATTATTATTATTATTATTATTATTATTATTATTAGCAATCTTTAAAGATTTAGCCACTGTCAGACCGTTGGGTTCTGTTGCACATTAAGCGATGTGGCTGCAATGGAAGCGGTCTTCAAAGAAGACAGTGCGGTGCGCATGAAGGCCGTTTTCACAGCGTCCTTGTTAAACTCCATCTCCTGTTTAACAAAACACCTGCACCCACAAAGCAAATCAATACCCCGCACCTGCCTCATTGAGCGCCGCGTTTAATGGTAATTTAATACAATTCTCAGCAATGTGACAGTGCCATCTGTTACTGTATGGTGCAGACACCTGACTCTTTCTTACTGAGTGTTACTGCAGGGTCAATAATGTGTCAATTATATTAGATCGAATATATATATATATATATATATATATATATATATATATATATATATATATATATATATATATATATATATATATATATATTATATATTAAACTACTATCCTATGGGGTAATTTGGTACCCCAGTTTTACTACATATCATCATATATATATATCTCGATTATATCTATATATATATATATATATATATATATATATATATATATATATATATATATATAATATATAACAATATTTATATATGTGGTATTGTTGTGTCACAACAAGGAATATTTGTTCATGTGGTTTTACAAGAGACTGAGAATGAAAAGAAAAGAGCAGTTTGAGCGTGTGTGGCATTATTCAAACTTTATATTTACAACTGATTCTTTATATTTACAATCAGTTCTTTACATTAAGAATCAGTTCTTTATATTTACAATCTTTTTTTATATTTAGAATCTGTATTAGTAAGTTTGGAATTATGAACAAAAAAATAACTAAAAATAAGAGGTATATCCCACAATTTCAGATTCACATTATGTTGCTTAATGTTACCAAGAAAAAACTGTTTTCTGGGAAATGCTCAACATGTGGTGGAAAAGCTGGATAACCCAGAAATATTGAGGACATTGAATCGGGCAGGTGATCGGGAGCAAGGTGAGGTTCTCTAAAGACACGTTAAATGGGGCGATATCATGTTCTTTTCCCAGGACACACTCATTTGATGGTTTATAAATGATACTGAAGCTGTTTAACAGAGTGATTCGATGGGCCCAAGAGAGCCCCTCCATCAGGAATGACATGTTGTGACAATAATAAGGGTCATATTTCAACACTTGGGTCCTGAGATCACAAGCACCAATTACTATGCTGGAGTCATGTAATCCCCAGTGACACGAGGGTCAATTACAAAGACTCAAAATACTGTATAACATAAACATATTTAATCAAACACAAGGTCTCTCTCTTGCTCTTTCTGTCTCTCTCTCTCTCTCTCTCTGTCTCTCTCTCTTTATCTCTCTCTGTCTCTTCCTCTCTCTCCCCCCTCTCCCGCTCTCTCTTCCTCTCTCTGTCTCTCTCTCTCGCTCCACCTCTCTCTCTCTGTCTCTCTCTCTTTCTCTCTCTCTCCTTCTCTCTCTCTCTCTCTCTCTCTCTCTCTCTCTCTCTCTTCTTCTCTCTCCCCCCTCCCTCTCTCTCTCTCTCTCTCTCTCTCTCTCTCTCTCTCTCTCTCTCTCTCTCTCTCTCTCTCTCTCTCTCTCTCTCTCTCTCTCTCTCTCTCTCTCTCTCTCTTTCTCTCTCTCTTCTCTCTCTCTCTGTCTCTCTCTCTTCCTCCAATGGGTCATGTATTTTTAATTTAATTCAGTCGAACAGACATGCTGTTTGTTTGATGGATTTGTTATTTACCTGAGATATCTGAATTGAGCTCCGAATCTCTAATTGAGTTGTGATGATCTTGTTTCAACACAAGGCGGCAGGAAAGCTCTCCTCACTGCCTCCTCCAAAAGGAGCATCTGAAACAGCATTCAAAACATCAAATAGGACCAAAATATCTATATGTCAATCACACAGAGTATGCTAATCAGAGCCATTTTTGCATTTAAATATTAAAGGTTCATTGGATCCTATTCACAAACCTTTAAGCACTGCACAGGGATCAGTATTAGGAGTAGCACAGGGATCAGCAGCACAGGAATCAGTATTAGGAGCAGCACAGGGATCAGTATTAGGAGCAGCACAGGGATCAGTATTAGGAGCAGCACAGGGATCAGTATTAGGAGCAGCACAGGGATCAGTATTAGGAGTAGCACAGGGATCAGTAGTACAGGGATCAGTATTAGGAGTAGCACAGGGATCAGTAGTACAGGGATCAGTATTAGGAGTAGCACAGGGATCAGTAGTACAGGGATCAGTATTAGGAGCAGCACAGGGATCAGTATTAGGAGCAGCACAGGGATCAGTATTAGGAGTAGCACAGGGATCAGTATTAGGAGTAGCACAGGGATCAGCAGCACAGGAATCAGTATTAGGAGCAGCACAGGGATCAGTATTAGGAGCAGCACAGGGATCAGCATTAGGAGCAGCACAGGGATCAGTAGTACAGGGATCAGTATTAGGAGTAGCACAGGGATCAGTAGCACAGGGATCAGTGGCACAGGGATCAGTAGCACAGGGATCAGTAGCACAGGGATCAGTGGCACAGGGATCAGTAGCACAGGGATCAGTGGCACAGGGATCAGTAGCACAGGAATCAGACAGGGCTCAGTATTAAGAGCAGCACAGGGATCAGTAGCACAGGGATCAGTGGCACAGGGATCAGTAGCACAGGGATCAGTATTAGGAGTAGCACAGGGATCAGTAGCACAGGAATCAGACAGGGCTCAGTATTAGGAGCAGCACAGGGATCAGTAACACAGGGATCAGTATTAGGAGTAGCACAGGGATCAGTAGCACAGGGATGAGTAGCACAGGGATCAGTAGCACAGGGATGAGTAGCACAGGGATCAGTGGCACAGGGATCAGTAGCACAGGGCTCAGTATTAGGAGTACACTGCATCAGGGAATGTTTGTAAATTCCTTATTTTATGTTTTAAAAAGGTTTAAAAGAATATTCTTATTTTCCAAAGGGCTGTTTTAACCCGAGAGATCACCCTTCAAGAAATAGTCCTTAAAATGTTTTTACTTAAAACAATCCTTAACGTATTGTGAATAAGACCAAATAACCCTGTACAAAACCTCAAATGAATAAGTTCAGCCTGAACTCCAGTTATTCCCACACTGTAAAAAGCTTCAGCTGTCCTTCAAGAGTTTCTCAAGGGTTGGATCGGTCGCTGAAGTCCCAGCAAAGGCAGAATCATGCCGAGGTTGGTGAGCTGTGTTCCAGCAGGGTGCTCAGCCCTCACTTTCCTACACCTTCTTCAGAGAGCTGCTCTCTCTCTCACTCACTCTCCTCTCTCTCTCTCTCTCTCTCTCTCTCTCTCTCTCTCTTTCTCTCTCCTCTCTCCTCTCTCCTCTCTCCTTTCTCCTCTCGTGCTCTTGTCTCTGTCTCTCTCTCTCCTCTCTCCCTCTGCTCTCTCCTCTCTCTCCTCTCTCTCCCTCTCTCCTCTCTCTCTCTCTCTCTCTTTCTCTCTTCTCTCCTTTCTCCTCTCGCGCTCTCATCTCTGTCTCTCTCTCCTCTCTCCCTCTGCTCTCTCCTCTCTCTCTCCCTCTCTCCTCTCTCTCTCCCTCTCTCCTCTCTCTCTCTGTCTCTCTTTCTTTATCTCCTCTATATCTTTGTCTGAGGCTCTGCTTACCCAAGCCATGCCTTCATTCACACTTACAAGCAAAGAAGACAATCCTTCTCCTTTATCCATACCTTAAAAGACAAAATGACCCGTGACCTCGGAGAACAAGAACACGGCTTGGGCATGTAGGGCTTCAAGCCTTTATTGGAGAATGTAGCTGAAGCTGCATAAACAACATGCTTGTTCTCCGGGAGAGCCTGAGAGGGGCTCAATGTTGAGTGTTATCACTGTCACAGTGTTCACTGCAGTGAAACATACACCCAGCACACAGACACACACTTGTGGATTGTTTTAATTGAATGGTGTGATTGAATACATTTTCAAACCTAATTTTCTGTTGTGTAATAGCACTGCAGTTTCTTAGGATGAAAGCAGCTTATGTGCAGTTTGAAAGTACAAAGAGGATTTTGCTGATCTGTGTTACATCAATACATGAATCTGTTCAAGAGTCTTGATGGTAAACTGCAAAAATAAACTTCACTCTGATTCCCCAGATCTGTACAATGGGGACATGGCGCACTTAGGGCCTCTAAACGTTCTTGTTGCCAGACCAGGGGTTCTCCATGAATCATTTTAGCTCCGTACCTTTTTATGATGCTTGCAATCATTCAAACAAAGTCTTTTGCAATACTCTGTCACCTGGGCCCAGTCCACATCAGCTGAGACAGGAAAGGGGAAGCATTTTGTCTTGTTTCATAAACATGCATTATGACACAATGTGAAAAACCAGTCAGACATGCTGCGGACTGCAAACAGGCTGCTGAAACCTGGCCTGGCTCAGCTTAGTGTACGCGAGGAAGATGACTCTCATTTCCTCTCGGGGCAGTCGAGGGTGAGATGCTGATGGCTGCAGGCAGGGATGGGCTGTTCTTTATTTTTCAACAGCAATCATTAAACGGAAGAAAAAACAGATTTCAGAACAAATAGATTTCAGCATGACCCTATCAGACAAGGTCAGCTAGAACCCTGGAAATCACAACCTTCTGGTTTCAAAGCAAGGGCTGGGCTAAAGGAAGAGCCCCCTCTGTCTGCAGGAGTGTTACTGTACAGTGTAAGGGCTGGGCTAAAGGAAGAGCCCCCTCTGTCTGCAGGAGTGTTACTGTACAGTGTAAGGGCTGGGCTAAAGGAAGAGCCCCCTCTGTCTGCAGGAGTGTTACTGTACAGAGTAAGGGCTGGGCTAAAGGAAGAGCCCCCTCTGTCTGCAGGAGTGTTACTGTACAGTGTAAGGGCTGGGCTAAAGGAAGAGCCCCCTCTGTCTGCAGGAGTGTTACTGTACAGAGTAAGGGCTGGGCTAAAGGAAGAGCCCCCTCTGTCTGCAGGAGTGTTACTGTACAGTGTAAGGGCTGGGCTAAAGGAAGAGCCCCCTCTGTCTGCAGGAGTGTTACTGTACAGTGTAAGGGCTGGGCTAAAGGAAGAGCCCCCTCTGTCTGCAGTAGTGTTACTGTACAGTGTAAGGGCTGGGCTAAAGGAAGAGCCCCCTCTGTCTGCAGGAGTGTTACTGTACAGTGTAAGGGCTGGGCTAAAGGAAGAGCCCCCTCTGTCTGCAGTAGTGTTACTGTACAGAGTAAGGGCTGGGCTAAAGGAAGAGCCCCCTCTGTCTGCAGGAGTGTTACTGTACAGTGTAAGGGCTGGGCTAAAGGAAGAGCCCCCTCTGTCTGCAGGAGTGTTACTGTACAGTGTAAGGGCTGGGCTAAAGGAAGAGCCCCCTCTGTCTGCAGGAGTGTTACTGTACAGTGTAAGGGCTGGGCTAAAGGAAGAGCACGGCTTCCATCACATACAGGGGTTCCAGTTTTGTTCAATGGCTTTCAGCACCCCCACTTTAAAAAGTGTTCCAATAATACAAAATAAAAAATAAACTCTAAACATGTCATCTTCAAACAAGGTGGTCCACAAACAAGATCTGATATTGTCAACCATCCCACCCAAAGAATGAACCAGTATCCCCATCAACTCCATGCAGGGACTGAGCCACCAGCATTACCTTCTACAGGGCATGGAGTCCACACGGTGCCTCTTATCCAACTGAGCAGACCCTGTTCTGAGATCAGAATCCAGGGGGTGTGGCTTTACCCAGAACATTCTAAATGAGGTAAGAGGCTGACCCAGCACATTCTAAATGAGGTAACAGGCTGACCCAGAACATTCTAAATGAGGTAAGAGGCTGACCCAGCACATTCTAAATGAGGTAACAGGCTGACCCAGAACATTCTAAATGAGGTAAGAGGCTGACCCAGAACATTCTAAATGAGGTAAGAGGCTGACCCAGAACATTCTAAATGAGGTAACAGGCTGACCCAGCACATTCTAAATGAGGTAAGAGGCTGACCCAGAACATTCTAAATGAGGTAACAGGCTGACCCAGAACATTCTAAATGAGGTAAGAGGCTGACCCAGAACATTCTAAATGAGGTAACAGGCTGACCCAGCACATTCTAAATGAGGTAAGAGGCTGACCCAGAACATTCTAAATGAGGTAACAGGCTGACCCAGCACATTCTAAATGAGGTAACAGGCTGACCCAGAACATTCTAAATGAGGTAACAGGCTGACCCAGCACATTCTAAATGAGGTAAGAGGCTGATAGTACATTGACTAGGTGTCTTCATGAGTGGCATGCATGACCCACCATTGCAAGGGGTATTGGTTTTGTCATAGAAGGAATTATGATAAAATACAGAATATAAGTGGATCAGAAAAAAAAAAAAAAAAAAACATGTAGCTGATACTGATGAAGGCACAAGCCAGAACTGTGTGTACTTGACTTGGGTGTCTCTGTTTTACAAGTTGTTACTTATGTTGAAAAAAATAAGAATCTGATCCCTATAATGAGTGTGTCCTGAGCTTCGCTGTGTCCGAGTCCTCTCATACCTTTGCACCGCCATCTCGACTCACATTGCATTGCCATATAACGTGTATCAGATAGGATGCACCCATTCAACGAGTTCATCCAGGACACCTTCAAACAAGGACTCCCAGCCCGTTTCTGCTATAATTGGTCTATTATCCGACTTGGGGCAGGGTCAGCATTTCTGTATGGGCAGGTCGCTATCAATCAAGCGCGGCTGTCCCGCCCCCTTCGTCCACAGTCCGGCGCTACAGTGACTGTCAGTGTGAGAGAGTGCGTAGCCGGAGTGGTCATTGCAGTTGCATGTATGCAGTTCTCTTTTTAACGATAGATGCTGGTGATACATAACAAACGGATGTAGCGGAAAAAAAGAAACACGGTTTCAAACTGCTAGCTACCAGGCAGCCAACAGCAACCCCAGCATGCTATTCTACCCAGTCTCGGAGAGTGTCTTATTTATGAAGTGTGCTGTCTACTTAACGTTATTCGGCGCTGCCAAGGCGATATCTGTTTTAAATCTGAGCGGTCGGAGTTTTTTTTAATGAGGCATTAGGACTTTACTCGCGATAATCATTGTAGATTAAAAGGGCTTGCAGTGAGAAGGAATGGCGACTAATCAAAATGACTGCTGTGTCCAGGTATGTTTGAGGTAAGTGGCATATAATAGAATCATAACTGCGTCTGCCTTGGAACCAAATTTTTTGATTTTAGATTGGTGAAATGCTCGCTTGTTTTCTATTGATGTATGTCATGTGTAGTGACCAGTCTTTATTTTAGTACAGCGTCTATCACGCCGTTACAAGGCTGGCATCGGGGTCAGGTACAGGACAGGCGTGATTCTGTAAATGCACCCAGGGTTTGACTGCTCCCTTTGCTAGGTGATGATCCAGCATTGTGATATTCGCTTTAATATCCTACATGACTCTCAATGTAGTAACGGAGAGCAGTAGTTATATGTAGGGTACATCTTTTTTTCTGCAGAACAGGTGCATAGATTAGAAGAAGCCATGCTACAGTCTGGACAATGATTCTCCCCTGCATTGACTGAGTTACACCCCGAAATGGTACTATACTGGAATCATTGTTGTGCAATAAATATATTATTGCTTTGCCAGTAGTTCCTCGAAGAGGGTGTGTTAACTGCTTTTATTGTACTGTTCACCATTTGTTTAAAGTCTAAAAGCGTTGTGGCAAGAGACAGGCGTTGCAGTATTTATTTCACACAAAGGGCTCCCTGCTGTCAAAAACCACAGTAATCCTCTTTTGTTTGTCAGCGCCATGTGATTAAATGCATATTTAAATAAACACATGAACACACAGGAAGAAAGGTATTGCTGTTTGACCTTCACAAGAAAGGTAGGGTCTGGTTTGAGTGTGGATGCTGTAGATCGTTTACAATAACCAAGGTCAGGCAAGATGTGTCAGATTGTTATTTCATGAGATTGGCATATTGACTTGCATTGTAGAGTTTTGCATTTTGAGTGGCAATTTTTAAAACACACACACACACACTCCTTACCACTGCTGAAGTGTGTGTGTGTGTGTGTGTGTGTGTGTGTGTGTGTGTGTGTGTGTGTGTGTGTGTGTGTGTGTGTGTGTGTGTGTGTGTGTGTGTGTGTGTGTGTGTGTGTGTGTGTGTGTGTGTGTGTGTGTGTGTGTGTGTGTGTGTGTGTGTGTGCGTGTGTGTGTGTGTGTGTGTGTGTGTGTGTGCGTGTGTGCGTGTGTGTGTGTGTGCGCGTGTGTGTGTGTGTGTGTGTGTGTGTGTGTGTGTGTGTGTGTGTGTGTGTGTGTGTGTGTGTGTGTGTGTGTGTGTGTGTGTGTGTGTGTGTGTGTGTGTGTGTGTGTGTGTGTGTGTGCGCACGTACAATTAAAACAGGTTATTTTCTTTTGTTTTGCTAATACCCAACATCAGATTAGGATGAGATTTGTCAAGCTTGTTTGTTTCCGTGGGAAACTGGGCTGGCCTGTCATTAGACCATGCTCTTGTAATTACTTAATTTCCTTATGCTAGACCCTACCCTTCACTCTGTATGATCTCAGATGAACTGTTTCATTACATATCATCTCAATACTTTTAATTTACGATGGTGCAGCAAGAACATTTTATTATGTGTGTTGGTTATTGTGCGCAGTGGGGACCCTTCTTAAGGAAATGTTTGAGAGGTAAATGTCTGGCCAGTGATTAAACGACCCCCCCCATACCCCCCTGGTATCCCTTTAGAACTTTGACTAATGTAGAAGTGAAGATTCTAGAATATTAACCACTGAAGAGTCACTATTGGACGGACTGTGTCGAGTTTGCTGGCAAATACACACAGGTCTGCAGCAGGACTGAACAAGGGCAAGTTAACCTGGTGCCAGTGTAATATATAGACCCTGCAATAACAGCACATTCTTCTACTGTGCCCCGGATGTCCTGGTGTTTCACAGTAAAAGACAAGGGAAGCTCCTGAATGCTCTGCCAGACCCAGTTTACCTGACAGTGATGTGCATTCCAGTAGAGCTGCAGTAAAGCAGGCTACACACAAATTAGCAATCGGATTTTAAGATGAATGACTGCACGCACTGTCCTTGTAAGATAGTGGGACTGTGTGTTTCTGTCCAAACACCTTTTCTGAAACCGTTGTCTGGTTTCTAAGAACAGCAAACCCAGCAGAAAAGCAAAGGGTTCTGTAATCTGATGCTTTGTGTTTGGACCCCTTAGTTATGGTTCTGTGGATTAAAAGCCTCAATGGGTTAATCCCGTGCAGATTCACAGTCAAGACCTCTTTCAGAGGCCTGTCTATTTCAGTGCAGTCTAGGAGGGAAGTGGTGGCAAGTTACGAAAGAGATGACACGCCACAGATGGAAGTACGGAAATGCAAAAGCAAGCAATTAAGAACCGGGCACAGATAATGTTATGAGTCGTTAAGACATCCTTAATAGCAATGCTGCAGTCCGTGATTATTTTCCTGCATCGTCAGAAAGCCATGGATTTCGTTTTGGAGCTCTGGCCCCTGTCTTTATTATTGTTCTTGTTATATAGGAAGCGGTGTCGATGGTGCGGCACTGAGAGTCTGCAGGAAGTGGAACAGCAGGCAGGATGTTGAAACAGCACTGCAGTCTGAAACTCAGTCACTTGGACCTCCACTTTCCTTTGGCTTTGTAAACACCACATAGGAAGAAATAATTTGCTTTATCGGGCCAATTAGTTTGTTTCATGCTGCTAATGGTGCAGGCATCCCTTAAGTGCGGTCACATGGGTGGCATGTGTTTATGTAGGTCACAAAGTGAACCCATTAAATGCTGGGGAAACAATTAAATAACAAAACAGAGGCTTGGCAGGGTGCTGGGGATCCATTTCCAACAGGCTGCTGGGTCCTGTTTTGTTGGGCATCGTTTTTAGAACAGCGTCCAAGACTTTAAACACTCCTGATAAGGGTTAAAATGTAAAATGTACACTTCTTATTGGAGGAGGGGTCCATAGGTTTGTAAAGCCCGAGGCAGACAGACGGGCGCGGTGTGGCACCGCTATTCTGCACTCGGACACACAGGAGTAGTATGCACTGTGTGGTACAGTAGTTGTCAGTACCACACTGCAGGCCAGGGGTACTCAATTCCATTCTCTGGCAGGCCAGATAAGGCAATGTCCAAACCTTGGGGGGCCACAGGGCGCTGAAGATGTGAGTACTGGTGGGGGGTTGTTTAAATGGTCATGAAAATCTGACTATCCAATCATACTGTACATACAGTAACAGAACGCTGCAACACTACACTTGCACCAATCAATGAATACATGTCAGAAATAACTATTAACAATGATATACAAACAACTAATACATGTCAGAAATAACTATTAACAATGATACAATGTCCGATCGCCATTTAATAATTCTCCTGACAATATTCAAATGACATCTTGCAAACAAATAATTACGCAAATCCCACTGCAATGCTATTAAAACAGCATGTTAGTCATTATCATTTTATTAAAACTAACATTTTCAGAAAACGACTGCGCAGCAAGCATTCAGGTTAACTAATGAAATAATGAAAGCACGTCAATTTATTGATCGCTTTATTTATGTTGTCTAAGCAGGGCCGGCGCATGGATTTTTGCAGCCCTTGGCAAATTAACTTTTGCAGCTCTTCTCACTCTTCTTTTAAATGCTTTATATATATATATATATATAATCAATCACTGGTTACAGACCGTAGTGACATCTCCTGTCAGCTCTACAATGATAATATTTATGATCAGTGGATTCTACCACCATGCATGAGCTCAGAGTTATAAATATCAATTGATACAGGAGACGCAGGTCACATCGTATTTTCATTGTACCTTATTTGTAGAGTATCGCATTGCGTTCCTTAACTGACTGGTATCAAACGTGTGGGTTAGTGGTCATGTAAGCGTGCACAGCAAATCCTCCGGTACTTTTTTCTATCGGCAGTTCCTTGACTTAAGAATGAACTTTAAAGAATGAAATAATCTTTACCGATGTGTTGTGAAAACAGCAAGCAGCCCAAGACTGAGGTGTTAGAGTCGTTGTCAGGGTAATTAAATGAAATCCAACAACGCCACGCCCCATTTTGATACGCAAGGAACTTCAGTGCGTCATTTGCTTAGCAACAGGCTCAACAACCACGAGTCTGTTCCTGGAGGAGACCAGATTTCACACCGGCATGATGCAAAACTTTTGGCCGTAGCTGTAATGCCTTTCATATAATCTACTGTAAAAACACTGGTTTGTTTTTCAACATTGTCTTTCTGTCATCTATATGCAGGTGTAGGAAATGAACGATCTGAGCTTAACAAAGAAACATACAATACATTGCTGACAGCAAGTAGCCCCCTACTAAAGTATTAGGAAAGATATCCTTTTACAGGCACTTATTTAGTAAAAATAGTAAACTACAGAATAATAATAAAAAAAAAGGCAGGAAGGATGCTTATCAGGGCGATGTATAAAATACTGACCTGCCTGTCTGCCTGTCCTTGTTGAAATATGGGAGGGGTCAAACACTTCTGTAGTCAGCAGTTTCGTTCATAATTTTTCCTGGCAATCACGTGTTGTCAGTGCTTGGATGTGATTGATTAATCCACTGATGGTACCTCAGGGCAGCTAGAAAAGAACGCTCTGGTTTGGATTTGAGTGGTACCGCTCAGCGTCACCTCGGGACTAGCGGTATTGTCCCGCGCTGATCTGTCCAACACCATATGAAAGAAAAGGGCAGCGTTACAGTTGGCAAAATGCCTCGCGTGCCGTGCTGTGCATGTCTGTCCCAGGCTTAAGAAACAAGAACCAGGGGTCACAAGTGTAGATTAGATAAAGGGCCATTCCGAACAGAAAACAGGAGACACTTTTTTACACAGTGAATCGAGGGAATCAGGAACCAACTCCCCAGTAATGTTGTTGAAGCCGACACCCTGGGATCCTGCAAGAAGCTGCTTGATGAGATTCTGGGATCAGTAAGCTACTAACAACCAAACGAGCAAGATGGGCTGAATGACTCCTAGGTGGGTGATTATAAGAGGCAGGGATCGAGGCAGGATTTACTCCTAGGTGGGTATTATAAGAGGCAGGGATCGAGGCAGGATTTACTCCTAGGTGGGTATTATAAGAGGCAGGGATCGAGGCAGGATTTACTCCTAGGTGGGTGATTATAAGAGGCAGGGATCGAGGCAGGATTTACTCCTAGGTGGGTGATTATAAGAGGCAGGGATCGAGGCAGGGTTTACTCCTAGGTGGGTGATTATAAGAGGCAGGAATCGAGGCAGGATTTACTCCTAGGTGGGTGATTATAAGAGGCAGGGATCGAGGCAGGATTTACTCCTAGGTGGGTATTATAAGAGGCAGGGATCGAGGCAGGGTTTACTCCTAGGTGGGTATTATAAGAGGCAGGAATCGAGGCAGGATTTACTCCTAGGTGGGTATTATAAGAGGCAGGGATCGAGGCAGGATTTACTCCTAGGTGGGTATTATAAGAGGCAGGGATCGAGGCAGGGTTTACTCCTAGGTGGGTATTATAAGAGGCAGGAATCGAGGCAGGATTTACTCCTAGGTGGGTATTATAAGAGGCAGGGATCGAGGCAGGATTTACTCCTAGGTGGGTATTATAAGAGGCAGGGATCGAGGCAGGGTTTACTCCTAGGTGGGTATTATAAGAGGCAGGGATCGAGGCAGGATTTACTCCTAGGTGGGTGATTATAAGAGGCAGGGATCGAGGCAGGATTTACTCCTAGGTGGGTATTATAAGAGGCAGGGATCGAGGCAGGGTTTACTCCTAGGTGGGTATTATAAGAGGCAGGGATCGAGGCAGGATTTACTCCTAGGTGGGTGATTATAAGAGGCAGGGATCGAGGCAGGATTTAATCCTAGGTGGGTGATTATAAGAGGCAGGGATCGAGGCAGGGTTTATCTTCATCTAACGGGGCAGCCTCGTAATTTGTTTTGCAAGTGGAGAGACTTATTTTTTTAACATGCATTTCTTTTATAATGGAAGTGTGATGAGTCAAAGGGGTTTCGGTCTGTGATTCAGCCTCCCGACAGTAGGTGGCATCAAACCAACTCGGGACTTCCCTTACCAAGATCTCGTGACCATGGCAAAAGTCATCTTTTGAGGGGCGGCACCTTGGTGAGGGGCGGAAGTACGAGTATGTAAGCCACTGGAGTCAGGAAGGATGTCAGATTGGTGTTCCACTGACTACAGAGGCGGGACATTACATACTCGTACTACTGTGTTCGGGTTGGTCCGAAAGTTGATGGTTTTGTGCAGCGGGTTTTTTTTGAAATACTAACATTTCTTTTGATGGTTCACCACGAAGACAAATTAAAGACGAGTCATCACGATTTCACCCCTGCACTCCTTCCCTCACACCATTTTGTTTTTCATTTAATCCTTTTTTTTGGATAGAAAATAAAAATAAATTATTTTATTTCTGTACACATAAATTACTGTCTGGACATGGGTGAGGCGAGAGTGTATTAAATGGAATGTCCAGACAGTAATTTATGTGTACAGAAATAAAATAATTTATTTTTATTTTCTATACACAACAAAAAAAGGATTAAATAACAAACGAAAAACAAAATGGTGTGAGGGAAGGAGTGCAGGGGTGAAATCCAAAACAAACTGATGACTCGTCTTTAATTTGTCTTCGTGGTGACCATATGTTAGTACGCTGCACAAAACCAGTCTCTCCCTTCACCCGTTACTCCTCCTAGGACCAACCCCGAACACAGTAGTACGTTCCCTTTAGTATGTAATGTCCCGCCTCTGTAGTCAGTGGATCCCCAACTTGTCCTTCACTTGACTCCAGTGTGGAAGTTACATACTCGTACTTCCGCCCCTCACCAAGGTGCCGCCCCTCAAAAGATGACTTTTGCCATGGTCACGAGATCTTGGTAAGGGAAGTCCCGAGTTGGTTTGATGCCACCTACTGTCGGGAGGCTGAATCACAGCCGAAAACCCTTTGACTCATCACAGGAAGCCTATTCACTTTTTTCTGGCGCTGAAGTGAGATAAGACAGTCTGACAGGGATAGCATCCTGCTTGATATCATTTCAATCAGCAAAACAACTGGAATAGTGTTTGTCTAACAAGGCAAATCACACCATCACGCGCTGGCAGATGATTATGCACATAGACCTTATTAATAATAACCAACTGTTAAGAAACTATATACCAATTTTCAGATCAATCTATTTTATAGCACATTTTAGTTGTCCTATTAATGTTACATATAGTGTAGAAAGGTTAAGGGTGTATTTTAATGATCTATTCATGACTGATCTGAGTAATGCAGCCCTGATACAGTAAATGTGTTATATCACAGGTCTGTAGAGGACTTGTGTGACTCCTGTCCTCCTGTACTCAGCATTACTGTGACCAGGCTGGGGTTTCATAGCCTTGCCTTGTCGCTGGACAGAATCCCTCAGGGAGCGACCGGCTGGCAGCTGGGTTTCAGGACGAGAGGAGAGAGCGAGCCCTTCATTTACTGCTTTGAACTTGAAGAGATGCTTTCCGGTGCTTCAGGACTCGCACGGCTGGTGCACATTTGAGCTGCTCTTCACGTCTGCTTATACAAAGACTGAGGAAATTGTGTTTTTCCTGGTGGCATTCAGGAGGTGTTAGGCGTGAACTGTGTGCAGTTTTATGTTGAAGGGTAAAGAGCTCTTCCCTCTGGATTACATGCTGTTAATGGCTTTCTGTGCTACACCGAGCCTGCAGCAAGACCACACCGGGTCCTGATTTCAGAAGATTCAGATAAAACGCGGAAAAGCAATAGATCGTGTAGAAATATCTACCAGGGCTTACATCAAACAAGCAGCTGCAGAAACTTTCTTGGCGTGCACATTTCACGCTGTCAGGTTAACTTGCCTGGTTAAATCATTGCTTTTAATTCACAATTAAAGTAATTCATTATGTGCAGCTAATGTTTTATTTTTTTTTTTTTTTTATATAATTCACCTTGCACATGTCTTCGTTTTTAAATGATGTACAAGTTAATTTGCATATCCAGATCCACCACTTCATGGCTTGAACAGTGTTTTAACACCTTCTGTTTTACATCTGGAAACCGGCACAGTTGCTTGAGCTTTATAGGAGTCTTAACTAGACTGAAAGGGAGCATGTCACCTCCTTTTCCCTGGGGTCCCCGTCCCTTTTCAGTTTCCCAGGAGACGATTTTATTATCATAACACGAATAAGGAACAAATCCTTTAACCCAATCTGGAGTTTAGTTTCTGAGAAATGGTTGCACTAATTGGCACATTCATTACTTCATATCTGTCTTTTTGTGATTCATAAAAAAAACCCTAGTAACTGTGATACAGTACCTGTAGCAGACCTGTGCACATGAATCTGAATAACGACAAGCATTTACAGGGTTTATGAATTGAACTGGTTTTCTTTGTGCCCTAGGGTGTTTCAATGAAAGTGCACAAGAATGCTTTTGATAATTGATTGAAGAATATGAAGACGCAGGGAGGAAGGCATGTGTACACCTTGCCTCATGCGATCTCTGTTGTCACGCACATCAGTGTTTGGGGGGTTAAATTGAATTGCCTTTGTTCCCACTTGCTTAATCCAGCTAAGGGGCAAGAGCTGGTCAGAATGATGGGATGGGATATGGGAATGATGGGATAAAACATGATACAGAATTACAGAAAATGATTAATGAATATCAGGGAAATGTTCAGAAAAAAACAAGAATTACAATTGAGTCGAATGACTAGAACCATCTCATAAGTGTTTCAACTGATGTTGAGTAAAGAAAAAGGCTGAGTGGCAGAACTATG
Organism: Polyodon spathula; assembly: GCF_017654505.1. Classification (NCBI taxonomy): domain Eukaryota; kingdom Metazoa; phylum Chordata; class Actinopteri; order Acipenseriformes; family Polyodontidae; genus Polyodon; species Polyodon spathula. Next base: position 3,010,395 of record NC_054572.1, on the reverse strand, counting down.
GAGATTGCACAGTAATGAGGGGGGGCACGGGTTGGTTTCAGGCAGCTTAAAATTGTGATTCTTTTTTTTTTTTAATTTTTGTTTTAATAACAACACCATGAAGCTTCCTAAGAGACTGCGGTGACTGTTTAAATGTGAAAGTGTTCGCCTGTCATCCTGCATGTGGACACTCTGTCTGGTATTTCTGCTGCAGACTGAACCCAGTGCCCTCTCCTCTTTATTCTGAGCTGTCCATAGTCCTGCCAGTCAAGTTCCCCTCTAGGGCTCTGCAAGGCCTGACAGCTCTCCACTGAAACACAACAAAGGCAGCTCTCTGCTCTCCACAACAAAGCATGGGCTCTAATCTATAGCACCGCTATACCCACCGCGCCAGGGCTCAGTTTTGCATTTCCAGTGCCTCTCCTCACTGCTAGTCGATGCCCAGAAGTGCTGTCAGTTAGAAATGATTCCCTCACAAGCAGGCTGTTGCTGGTACTAATTGGAAGCAGCTTGCAGAGGGAGGGGGGAGAGTACAGGCATCACAGCAGCATGCCGTTCTCATTCTCCCGTAGAAGCTAACCTTAATGTTTCCACAGACAGTTCTCACCAGTGGATTCTCTGCGACTGGCACTTAAATAACAGCCATGAACAAAAGTTTGCTGGTTCTGGCCTCCTGTGTTTGCTGCCGAGCGCTGAAAGGACGGCGCGTTTACTTCCTTGCAGTCACATTTTAGCAATGAACCCCAAAGCACTTTGCAATATGCTCAATGTACAGTTAGCAAGGCAGAGTCCTGGTGAAAGTGACGTCAGTGTCATTGCTGAAGTTTGTGGGCGGCAGTTCCAGACCAGTCTGGATTATCAACATGCGTCAGCCAGCAGCACCTAAATACAGTAGAAATAGGTTGTCCAATAGCAGCTGCGCTGTATGATTAAGCACAGTATTTCACTCAGTACACGACAGTATCCTTGCTATGCTGACCATGCAGCAGTATAACTGGTTCAGCAGTATGAAGAAGGAGAGCACTGCATTATCTACATCACTTTGAAGAGGCAGTGACTTCCTGATTTATTAGGCACTGGTCAGTTTGTCAGAGGCCGATGCGGCGCTTGATTGATGCACTGTGTAATCTGGTGGAGAGTGGATTGAAGGAAGCGGCTACTGTCGACCTCTGCTCAGTTCCTTAAGCCTGCTGCAGAGCTGGAGTCTGGCAGATTGAGTAACAGGCATTTTACAAACAGCCTCACCTCCTCAACTCGCTGCCAAATGGTGCTCAATTGCCAGATTCCTGTGATTAATGTTGAATTCACTGGAGATTATAAGGTTAATCAGGAACTAATGCAGACTTGCGGTCCTGTCTGTTTGTATTCTGAGAGCAGCTCTGCAGGATCAATGAGAAAGAAGGTCTCTGGCCAGCATAAGGAAGGCAGAATGTGTTTCTGCTGATTGACCCGCTGTATAAAACAATCCAGGCAGGGTAAACGGTCCATCTCTTCTTGCCTTGTACATTTTAACCATCGGATGTGCTAGGTAGACTGTCAAAGCTCTTTACTTCAGATCGTTGCTATTGCCACAATAATGTGGTAGGCTTAGGGCACGTGCTCTAACATACTTTGCCTTAGTGCTATTAATCCTACGTAATGAATGCCTTGCTCGGGGGGGGGGGGGTTGTTTGCTAGAGTGGGTTCCTATGAAATCCCTTTTTTTCTGAAAAGGAGGAAGCCCTATCTAGTCTGAGTGTGAAGCAACAAAGACAGATTTATCAGAAGGCCCATAACCTCGCAGTTCCTGTGTTTATAGAATCTGTGAGGCAAAGGAAATGGTCAGAATCTGGCTCTGTTTACTTCTCACTCAAAAGAAACAGAAAAAGGAAAGCTTTATGTTGGGTCCCTTCTAACCTCGTACCAGTTAATTGTGGTTTTAACCCATTTGTAGCATGCAGCATTGTTTTACAAATCCTGGAAAGTCTAGGTGAAGTTTTGGCTACAGAATGCGCATTTACATTGCAGTATCATTGTATAGCTAGTTCAGTCTTTTGTAATTAGTTTACATTTTCTGTTTCACTTTTTTTTTATCAGTTTAGTACTGCATGCAGTGATGGGTTTTCTACTGGAGGATGAAGTGTTTTAGGAAGATAAATCCAGTTGAGGGTTGGTATTAATTACATGTTATTTCTGATCTATAAAACCGAGAAAGCTCAGCCTCTAAATATATATCAAAATATATATTTTACAATTATTTTATGAATATTAGTTCACAAAAAGTGTGGTATCCTGCTTGCAGAATACCGCAGCTAGAATTCTGACTAAAACCAGGAAAAGTGAACATATTACCCCTGTTATGGCCTCTTTACACTGGCCATAGAATTGATTTTAAGATTTTGCTGTTATGGATTAACACCTAGTTATTTGCAGGAGTTACTGACCCTGTATCAGACAGCACTCTGGGATGATAGGATGTGGGGCTGCTGGTTATTCCTATGGTCAACAAAAGCGACACATACTTTTATAAAATGGCTTTGTTATCTTAGTGGGTTGTAATGCAACTTTCAAGTTACTGCTCTTGTATTATGTTTATACTGTTATTGAAATCTGTTATTTAAATGGTCTGACTATAGCAGTTAAGAACATAAAAATATAAGAAAGTTTACAAACGATAGGAGGTCATTCGGCCCATCTTGCTCATTTGGTTGTTAGTAGCTTATTGATCCCAGAATCTCATCAAGCAGCTTCTTGAAGGATCCCAGGGTGACATGCTGTGCCAGTGTGTTGTGGTTTGTTATATAAATAAATAAATAAATAATTAATAAATAAATAAATAACCAGTGAGGAACTGTCACAATCAGAGCTGCTAGTTTTGCAGTGAGAGCTGCTGGTTGTGCAGTGAAAGCTGCTGGTTGTGCAGTGAGAGCTGCTGGTTGTTTAATCAGAGCTGCTAGGTGTGCAGTCAGAGCTGCTGGTTGTGCAAGCAGAGCTGCTAGGTGTGCAGTCAGAGCTGCTAGCTGTGCAATCAGAGCTGCTAGTTGTTTAATCAGAGCTGCTAGTTGTGCAATCAGAGCTGCTCGCTGTGCAGTCAGAGCTGCTAGTTGTGCAATCAGAGCTGCTAGTTGTGCAAGCAGAGCTGCTGGTTGTGCAATCAGAGCTGCTCGCTGTGCAGTCAGAGCTGCTAGTTGTGCAAGCAGCTGCTAGTTGTGCAATCAGAGCTGCTAGTTGTGCAATCAGAGCTGCTCGCTGTGCAGTCAGAGCTGCTAGTTGTGCAATCAGAGCTGCTAGTTGTGCAAGCAGAGCTGCTAGTTGTGCAATCAGAGCTGCTCGCTGTGCAGTCAGAGCTGCTAGTTGTGCAAGCAGAGCTGCTAGTTGTGCAATCAGAGCTGCTCGCTGTGCAGTCAGAGCTGCTAGTTGTGCAATCAGAGCTGCTAGTTGTGCAAGCAGAGCTGCTAGTTGTGCAATCAGAGCTGCTCGCTGTGCAGTCAGAGCTGCTAGTTGTGCAATCAGAGCTGCTAGTTGTGCAAGCAGAGCTGCTAGTTGTGCAATCAGAGCTGCTCGCTGTGCAGTCAGAGCTGCTAGTTGTGCAAGCAGAGCTGCTAGTTGTGCAATCAGAGCTGCTAGTTCTGCAAGCAGGGTTTGTTTCTGTTGCTGTTGATTCCTTGACTGATTCTTTCTATGGAAGATAAAATGACCCTCTTGATGTCAAAAGTTTCGCTGCAGTGCTGGTTCTGTTAATCCAGTGTGGCTTAAATAACCCAGGTTTATGCAAAGCTGAAGCATTTTACATACAGCAGGTGGCACAGTATGCAAATTCACACATTGCGATAGTGCTGCTGTACACGAGGCTGCTGGGTAAGGGGAAGAGAGGGTCTGCAAGTCTTGTTTATCAGGACCTGTATGTAAAATACCTAGGAAAGAGTTATTGTGATCAAATCGAGTCACTTGAATAAGGATAGATTCGTGCAATACAAGTAATCTGTGGGAGGTCTACTGCGTTTGGGTCCTAGACCTTTTGTTAGCTCTCCACTGCTTAATCAATCACGTTGTTTTAATGTGTTTTGGGGGCTCGTAGGTTTTGGGATACATTGAACTGGTTACTGATTAGAAAAGCAGTGATCCTCTAAGTCTTTTTGCTTATAGGGCTTGGTGTAAAAAAAAAAAAAAAAAAACAATGTGACACAAACTGGACAGGATGTAGTGAAATTCAATCTGGCTTTAGAGTGCCAATAAAGTGTGCAATGAAGAGAGATGTGTTTAATTAGCTGGATGTTAACAGCTTGGACTCCAGCAGCTGGGCAGTTTACTGGTACAGTAAATGATGTTTATGTGGAAGGTAGGCAGTGATAAAGGAGGCAGTGATTCCTTGGATCAGAGTCCAGCACTGTGTGAGACCCCTGAGCAAGATGTCTCGACCCCTGGGATCAGAGTCCAGCACTGTGTGAGACCCCTGAGCAAGACATCTCAACTCCTGGGATCAGAGTCCAGCACTGTGTGAGACCCCTGAGCAAGACATCTCAACTCCTGGGATCAGAGTCCAGCACTGTGTGAGACCCCTGAGCAAGATGTCTCGACCCCTGGGATCAGAGTTCAGCACTGTGTGAGACCCCTGAGCAAGACGTCTCGACTCCTGGGATCAGAGTCCAGCACTGTGTGAGACCCCTGAGCAAGACGTCTCGACTCCTGGGATCAGAGTCCAGCACTGTGTGAGACCCCTGAGCAAGACGTCTCGACTCCTGGGATCAGAGTCCAGCACTGTGTGAGACCCCTGAGCAAGATGACTCGACTCCTGGGATCAGAGTCCAGCACTGTGTGAGACCCCTGAGCAAGACGTCTCGACTCCTGGGATCAGAGTCCAGCACTGTGTGAGACCCCTGAGCAAGATGACTCAGCTGTAAAACGGGTCTCAGCTGTGCCATTTCAAATAAAACTAAAGAACTGTCTGACTGCACTCCTCAGCCCTATTGGTCATGAAGAATTGCTTGTGGCTGTTCAAGCAGAATGAGGTGAGCACTGGTACAGGATGAAGGGGCAGAGGGGTTGGGGGATGTTAGAAGAATGGAAGGTCTGTTCCTTTCAAGGGCTGCTCATAGCTATTTCTGTATTTGCTTTTGAGAGAATAACAAATGGCCTTTTTTTATTTCGGTTCTTTACATTTCTGTGTGAAGTGTGAGATGCCTCTCGCTTTGCCCAGATTCTGGTTTCTACGGGGGTGCGAAGAATGTGCTTTGTGTGGAAAAACTTCCCCAGACAGATAAATAATTGGAATTAGAAGAGGAAATCCTGTTTCCTCCTCTAGCTTTTCCACACTCGAGGATTGATGTTGTTTTTCCCAGCTTCTGTGCTGGGCGGTGCCACTGGGTAGCAGCCCAGTAAAGACTGAGAAGACTGGGTCGAGGGTGCAGACGGGTGAAGCACTGCAGTAAATCGTGGGCTGGGCTGGGCAGAGCCAGCTGAGCTGCATAAACCCAGTGGGTGGGGTGGGGTGTGGGGCAGGACAGGGTTTCTGGTGTCTTTATTGTTTTACACTGAGGGGAGGAAAGCTGGTATGATGGACACCCATTGTGTAATAAACTAAAGGTAAAGCAGCCCGTGACTTAGTGTTGATCTGGATCTGTGAACACCAGACATGTGTTTTTGGAGCAGGGGACAATCTATCAGTCACTCAATCACTCTATCCTTCAAGATATCCATTGCTTCCTGATATCTTCAAGGACAGCTAGATCATGGCTGAAGCTACAGATCTACTGTGTAAACAAACAAGCATATAAACATTATTATTATTATTATTATTATTATTATTATTATTATTATTATTATTATTGATAACTCTTAATTCCCAGCCAGCAGCGAATGGTTTCCATTGTTGCAGTTCTGATGATGAGCCGCTGCTCCCCCTAGGGGATGGCGTGTGCAGTGCTTCCTCCTCCCTGTGACCCCACCTGCAGCTGCCTCTCAGTCTCTGCACGGTCGGGGAGCCCATATGCCCACACATCAGCTATAAGGAACCTCCCAGCTCTCCAGAATGTGCAACTGTAATGCAGGATTTCAGACTCTCATTGCATAGCCATTCCAGGTTTAAGAGTTAACCTGTACCGCAGGTGGGTCGTGTGTCCAGTTTAGCTCACCAGACTCATACTGATAGCTGGGATCTGCTAGCGTTAGCTGGGGTTTAGAGGCAACTCTTTCCAAATATAACATTGCAGCTTTTCTTGTGTCGTGCAGTAGTGACTGTTACAGGAAGTGGTTAAATGGTCACACTGGCTGTTCTCGAGTGATGAGGGTTTAAACTGAGTGAACTTCCTTGTGTTTGTTTAACTGCTCAATGCAGGAGCCATACAGACAGACTCAAGATGTTTCAGAGTAGAGTGCCTGCATACAGATTTCAAACATTTTGAGAAACTATGGCACTTCAATCAAGCCTAAATCTAAGGGATTCAAGCACTGTTTGCAGTTGCTGTCATAATAATATATAAATCTGTGAATTAGTCTGTGCTTTTTCTTGTCTGTTACTGTATATGAACATGCTGAGCATAGTTGTCTGATGCTCTTTATGGATGCTGTATTGCATTCATGTCATTCTTTGGAATATGTAGCTTTTGGTAATAGCATTCTGAAATGAAAGTCACACAGGCAGCATATGCTTAAAATGTATTTCTCCTTTGTAGTGAAGGTGACAGTGTAGCAGAGCAGCATGGCGGAGCGTTGTAATGCTTGCACAGAGAGATGTCACTTCGGGGACCTGTTTGAAAGGAGAATTGGCCTGTAAACAGATAAACAGCACTGGAACACCGATGCTTGCATTGAATATGCCTCCAGCAACGAGTAGCACTGTGGCAGTAAAGCAATCAGACTTGAGTCACCTAGACTAACATTACAACCTTTTAGAATGCATCAATGTGAAGGGCAAAAATAAATAAATACGCTTCTCAGTGCGCTTCAGTGCAGTGGTTCTGTGCTGGGACAGTGCCTGTGCAAGGGTAGCTGTAATGGTATGAGAATGTAGACTGTTATCACAATGCACTGGGGAATGGAATGGATAGTGGGGTGCTACCCAGCCACTGCCACTGTGCATCACTTGTTCTGAATCCTTTGTTCCCTTTGTGAGTAACACTTTAATAATGACCACCGCGTGATTTGTAATTAGAAATCATTTGTACTGTGCTGCTGGAGGATTAGTTTGCACAAACAGGGGGACACAAGACTGTGTTGTGCAACCAGTACATTTCTACAGTGCAAGTGAGGCTGACAATGGACAATGCAGCCTGTGGCCTCTGTCTACTCCACTTGCAGAAAGGAATGAGAAGAATAGGGCTCCTCTGCAGAATCTCCTGTAGGTTGCAATGTAAGAAGCTGATTTTATTATCTCTGAGAACTGAGTGCTTGCAGTCTAATGAACTGAGTTCTTGGACCTCACCTCAGTTAGCTCTTCTGTCCAAACATTGGCTTGTAATTGCTCAGTCACACAACTGAGGCATTGTATCTCAGAAGCAGTGGGATGTTAGATGGGGGTGGCTGGTGGAGGGGTTATTATATTTGCATAAACGCGGATGTGTAGCCTGGGCTATTTCGGATTGTTAGTTTGCATATTCGAGAGGCTGTTTTGGTTGCTATGGGAACGTGTCTTTCTGACCTCCGAACCTAGCGTTTGAGTCTTGCCAAGAGGAGACAGAAGTGCATTGAGAGGCTCTCCAGCACATCACCTGCAGTTAATGCTCAGTCGTGCACACTCGCTGCTGGAGGCCAGTGCTGTCACATTTTCCGGTCTCTGTTGAGATGGCCTCCTTTACTTTGCGTTTCTCGTATAATCCCTCGTGTGTCGATATGATGAGTAAACTGACCTTGTTAGGTGTTGCCACGTCTTAAACCGTGTGACTTACATCTCCTCCCCTTCTTTGTTGCATGCCACTTTTTGTTTCAATGCAAAGAAAGAGTTTGAAGTTCACGAGTTAATGAATGATTACATGATTTCTGCTCTGTGCTTCCAGAGCTGTATTTCTTATATAGATCACTGACTTCCTGAAACTTGACCTGAAGCCTCTGAACGAACAGCATCTCCTGCTCTAGGCTGGCGCTGGCTGTGCTGGACCGGCAGCTGTTTCTACTGTTTCTCCTTGATGAACAGTGACTCATGGATGGGCATTGGAAGAAGTTGTTGGGCGTTAGCTGGTTATGGTACAGGGGCAGCAGATTACAGTAGAAAAGCCCGTGGCTCAGTCATTTCCTGCTCCCGAAGGATCTTTACTGATTAAATCTGATGATTTTGACTGTACTTGTGTCCGTGTAAAATAACCCTAACCCTTACTCTGTACTGTATGTGCCTGCTGCCTTTCTTGTCTTTCGTTGAACACAACCATGCTACTGCTTGAAGGTTAAACTGGGATTAAGGGGGCTCCCGAGTGGCGCATCCAGTAAAGACACTCCGCGTGGAGTGCAGGAACGCGCCTTGTAGCCTGGAGGTAGCTGCGTGGTCCTCCGATGCTGTCTCTCTGAGGTGGCTGCATGGCAGGCCTGCAGAGGATAAAGAAGCAGACGGCTGACGGCACACGTTTCGGAGGACGCGTGTGTCCGTCTTCGTCTCTCCCGAGTCAACACGGGGGGTGGGGGGCAGCGGTGGGCATTTTCAAATTGGGGAGAAAAGAGGGTAAAAATACAGTTGGCAAATTATAAAATTATAAAATGGTATTAAGATGAGACCTCCAAACCTGTATTACTCTTGTCCTGATGAAGTTTCAAACATGGACCTCCAGGGCTGAACGGATAGCAAATCAGCCGCAGAGCCCCTCTACTTACATCACATTTTCAACAAAGGTGGCATGATCACTGCCTTGCATTGACATTGCCATAAGTTTCTTTATTGCTGTATTTGCTTCATTCCTTTTTTATTTGTTTTCCCTCTTCCTAATCCCCCCCTGAGCGGCTCTAAGAGATGTCCTTGCTTTTTGTTTTCTTGCTCAGAGCCCCGTTCCAGCCAGACTGCAGCTTGTTTCTGGTCAGCTAATCAATCTCACAGATAACCTGCTGGCTGTGCGTAATAATAAAGCCTCAGGGTGGTGCTCTTGGATCTCACTGAGTGCCACGCGCATCAGAGAACAACGCTAATTATTTTAAAGATGCAGGCTGTCTGGTCTGGTCTCCTCTCAAACAAAGTGGTGAGCCACAGTACGACCTGATCAGGAGGTCCCCTTTGCTGGAGAGGGGATCAATGTATTGAGCTCCGTACACACTGCCAGTTTTCATAGGAGCTTGGAAGCTAACTGCAGTTAAAATCTGTCCAAATGCAAGCTGATCATGCTCATCAAATACGCTGTTTCTTCAGGGTTTTGTGTTGGTTTGATTTCTGTTTGCTCTGCTGTCCTTAGCGTCACATTAGTTGCCAACAGATGACAGTATTGTAAGGAGCCCCATTGTTAGATCAGTAGTAGCTCATTGATGGGTTTGTGGCTTGCGTATCCTAGGAGCTCTGCTTTGCACAGAGTGCTTCAGCAAAGTGCAGGAAGGCAGTAAAGCAACAGGGGACCCAGGGAGCAGTAAACCCAGGATGGGCAAAACACAACAGCGAATTCTCTCAGACGCATTCTTCTCAGCATTTTCAATAACGAAACTTGTCATAAAACTGCATTGGATAGTCTAGTCAAGCCAAGAAACGTCTGCATAAGCACAGGAGAGCCTGGTAGCAATCCTAAAGCAACTCAGCTCTGGTATTTTGGGATGCAGTTGTCTGTGGGAGTGTTGCTCTGGAGTAAAGCTTATAGGCGTGTGGTGGTCAGAGCTGTCCTGCATTGGCTGGCAATGTTATTTTGCTGTATACCCCCTCAGTCTGTCTTTGTTGTGTTGCTGTATGTAATTTTAGGAGCAGCTTGTAAGCCCTGTGTATTGTTTACATGTCTGAATATTAGTGAATGATATATGTCTGTGTGGGTGTGACCTAATCTGGAGCCCTTTTCTTTATCTCAGGATCCGGCCTCAGATGGCCAAGGAGAAGATCGAAGGATGTCACATCTGTACTCTGGTGACCCCAGGGGAGCCCCAAGTGCTGCTGGGAAAGGACAAGGCTTTCACCTACGACTTTGTGTTTGACCGGGACTCCCAGCAGCACGAGATCTACAGTGCCTGTGTGGAGAAGCTCATTGAGGGCTGCTTGGAGGGCTACAACGCCACCGTGTTCGCTTACGGGCAGGTGAGCGCTGAAACCTGCTCTTGCCTCTGCGACAAACCAGACCTCAGCAGAATTGTGTTCAGCCATTACAGTGCTGGTAGGGCTGAAATGATTACTTTGAGAATAAGGACATACACTTACAGGAATATCACAAGCATCATGGTAGAGGTCTGTGTAATCAGTGCAAGCAAGGTCACGAAAAGTATCAATTTACAGCCACCACTGACGTGATCACGACTGCGTTAAATAAGCTGGTCCGTGGCAGTGTTTTCCTTTTGGCTGCTCCCAGCCTTGGCTTGCCCTCTCACTGTCACCCTTCCCTCTGCAGACCGGGTCTGGGAAGACGTACACAATGGGGACGGGCTTTGACATGAACATCAGCGTGGAGGAGCAGGGCATCATCCCGCGGGCCGTCAAGCACCTGTTCCAGGGGATCGAGCACCGCAAGAGGGAGGCGCAGCAGCGTGGGGAGCAGGCACCCGAGTTCAAAGTCAGCGCGCAATTCTTAGAGGTAAGACCGGGAAAGAGAGACAGTCCAGAGTGTGGGGGGTTTTACTGATACTCTGTTTCCACTTTGCAAGCTAATGGGAAATATGGACGGATAGACAAAACCATTGTTAATGTAGCTTTCTTCTTTCCTTTTAGTGAACCAGCTCTCTTTACTGTGCTGCCCGATGGAATAGAGAGGGGGACAGATTTGGAGGATTAGTCTGGGTCAAAGTTCAATTCACACGTGTCTTAATTTAGTATTCCTTCATCATCTTTTCATCCCTTGTTTTAGGCATGCATCTGACACAGCACTATGTCATGTCCAGGTTCTGCCAGGACAATTAATTCTGAGTATTACAGGCATGGTGCTGTGTGTCCTTGCACTGCTTGTGTTTATGGTCTGTCTGCGTTGCCTTGGTTTCCTGGGGGAAGCAGGTGCGTGGCTGCAGTTTCGATTGTGTGAGAAGCTCTCAAGCAGCAGACATGTCAGATAGATCAGTTCTTCTTCTTGCTCTCCACACTGTGGCTGGCTGGGATTAACTCATTGCAAAATGTGCTGCACTGCCAATGGAGAATGGCGGGCCTTAGCCCATCGCAAAAATGAATTAGAGCTGTTACCGGTTTTTGTTTGGGGGGGAGTGTAATTGTGTGATTAGGAGTCTGCCTGCATCAAACGCAGTTTGCAGCATTAAACAGTAATTATGTTCTTATGCTGCTTTGAAAGATAATTAGTTCAATGTTGAAAAGCAGGGTTTTGTACTCAGTAATTGGGTTGTTTTTTTCTGCTAATCAGATATTGCTTTGCGTGGAAGAGCACGGTGTTGTTCTATCTGCTTAATTTAGTTTGTTTTGAGGTGAAGCCGGCTTTTGTGCAGTAAGTTGCATGAGAGTGGTGACGCCTCATTTAGAAATTTTGCTATATCCCTAAAGTTAATTCCCTAGAAAAAAAAAAAAACCCTGTAAAATATGGCCGTGCTTGGGGATGTCGGCAGTTTGAATAAATGCTGATTGTGATGCTGATCAGTCTTTGGGTATTCATGGTCTCCCTTGGCGTTCTTGTGCCACCAGCTCTACAATGAGGAGATCCTGGACCTGTTTGACAGTGCGCGGGACCCAGATGCCCGTCACAGGAAGTCCAACATTAAAATCCACGAGGACAGCAGCGGAGGAATCTACACCAGCGGGGTGACGTCACGCTTGGTTCAGTCCGAGGACGAGGCGAGTGTCGCTGCGAGAGCCATGACGAGGGCCAAAGCCCAGCTCCCCAAGCACCGCGTTTCTGACAGGATCTCCAAGAAAAGTCTCATTGAACGTGCACACTAATAGATAAGGAGGCAGATCCCAGACTTGCTCATTGTTTGAATAACATATACATTGATTCATTGACAGATAACAGGATAGCCTACTTCATCCTCTGATGTGGCACTAGCACCCTCTGCTGTTCAGAAATAGCTATTTCTTTTGGGTTTTTTTATTATAAAATGTAGGCTTTTCCTTATTTTTTCCAGTCTTTAAATAACTTACTTTTATATATATATAACTTTTTTTTTTTAAAGGAGAACAGCTCTTAGAATAACTGTTAATTGTATATCAGAACAAACCATAGAAATACAGTTAAAGTCCGTTAATATTTGCCTTATTGTTTTGAACCTGCTTGCAGCTGATTCAGTGTCTGAAGCTAGGTGCTCTGTCCCGCACCACGGCCAGCACGCAGATGAACGCTCAGAGCTCCCGCTCGCACGCCATCTTCACAATCCAGCTGTGCCAGATGAGAGTCTGCAAACGGCCGGAGCTGGTGAGTGTCAGGGAGGGCTGAGCACACATTGTGCACAGACTCGCATTGTATAAATTGAACACACCATATACATAGCACCATTGTATACATCGCACACAGGCACACAGACACAGAGGCTCACAGGCACACACGCACACATGCACACAGGCACACAGACACACAGACACAGGCATACAGACACAGGCATACGCAGGCGCCTAGGCACACTGCTTTACATTACCATTTACTGATATTAAATTCACAATGTGTGATTCCCAAGGGTAACGTCTAGAGGAAGTAACAGGTAATGGCAATTATTTCTTTTCCCATTCCTGTACGTTGGGCTGGTTGTATCATTCTTTTTGTTTCAGGCCGATGGCGGGATGAATGGCATTCCGAACGGCCCGCTCACCCAGCCCGTGAGTGAATACGAGACTCTCACCGCAAAGTTTCACTTCGTGGACCTGGCAGGATCGGAGCGCTTAAAAAGAACCGGGGCTACAGGAGAGCGGGCCAAGGAGGGCATCTCTATCAACTGCGGGCTGGTAACTATGTGTAGTGATATCAGCTTTGCAATGTGGTGATGTCTGAAAGGCGCTGTGGGGGCAGCTGAGCTTCCCAAGACGAGCGCTCACTGCGAGGGTTAGGGCGTTTGCATACCAGCACTGCAGCTGCTGTCTCATTGAACTGCTTTGCTTGCCCTCCAGCTTGCCCTGGGGAATGTCATCAGTGCGCTGGGGGATCAGAGTAAGAAGAGCTGCCACGTGCCTTACAGGGACTCCAAACTGACGCGACTGCTGCAGGACTCGCTGGGTGGCAACAGGTAACCTGAAACAAAACCTGCTGACTCTCCGTCTGTGAGTAGACAGTCTCACTGTAAAGCTTTGTACTGCATCGCTGTGTGCACGTCTGAGTGCAGCACCTGCCATGAATACGGGATCTTGCGTCTCAAGTGATTTAAAAACAAAGTCATGTGTAACAGGATCTGTATGTTTGATTTTGACGTGGGTGAATGTGGGTGTGCCTAAGATATCCTAACGCACAAGCTGTACTCTTCTGTGTGTGCCTGTGTATGTATGTGTACAGTATGCTCTTGCCAGTGCTCTGACCGACCTCCCATCCCTGCAGTCGGACGATGATGATCGCGTGTGTGAGCCCGTCGGACCGGGACTTCATGGAGACCCTGAATGCGCTGAATTACGCCAACCGTGCGCGCAACATCAAGAACAAGGTGGTAGTGAACCAGGACAAGACAAGCCAGCAGATCAGTGCTCTGCGGGCCGAGATCGCACGGCTACAGATGGAGCTCATGGAGTACAAGGCGGTGAGTGGAGCTCTGCAGGGACACAGAGCTCACAGTGTGCCCTACCATCAGCACAGGGGACCCCAGAATAACTAGCAGCACACTGCTCACACACCTCCGGGGGGCTTCTCTGTGTGCCCTGCCATCAGCAGGGTAGCACACACCAGCACAGGGGACCCCAGAATAACTAGCAGCACACTGCTCACACACCTCCGGGGGCTTCTCTGTGTGCCCTACCATCAGCAGGGTAACTTACACCAGCACAAGGGACCCCAGAATAATTAGCAGCACACTGCTCACACACCTCCAGGGGCTTCTCTGTGTGCCCTACCATCAGCAGGGTAGCACACACTAACAAATAAAGGGACATGAAGTGTCAGCACAGGTCCTAAATGAAGATAAAGGGAGGTGTGCAATTATCAGGAAACTAGCATTACAGTATATTTACCACCTGGACATGCAGCTATAGTTTGTGAACTCTGTTCTGAATGAAAGAGCCAAATCGATGACCAGGGAGTTCTTCCGTGCAAAAAGTAGATTTATCACAAGTGGAAAATAATGTAATTTTTGCTTTACTAGCTTCAGCCTAAGACTGCAGGTTACCAACCAGTAACAAAACCTTAAAAGAGACTTTGAAATTCAGTGAGCCCTTGTCACAGATAGCTCGGTGGTGACGTCAGACCAGGAAGAGACTCTACGGGGTGTGAAACGCTGATGCACCTGTTTATTACATTATAAATGCAATATTTGTACAAAGCAAAACACACTACACCAAAAGAAAAGGGCATGACGTCCAAAACATACAAACACAGCGAACAAGTGTAAAGCCAGCACGAGTAGCAGTTGTTATTATCTTTGTGACCCCGGCCTCTTTTACACAGCTCAGCCTGGGCTCCAGTGAGAGATCCCTGTCTCTTTTGCACAGCTCTGCCTGGGCTCCAGTGAGAGATCCCTGCCTCTTTTACACAGCTCAGCCTGGGCTCCAGTGAGAGATCCCTGTCTCTTTTACACAGCTCTGCCTGGGCTCCAGTGAGAGATCCCTGTCTCTTTTACACAGCTCAGCCTGGGCTCCAGTGAGAGACCCCTGTCTCTTTTACACAGCTCTGCCTGGGCTCCAGTGAGAGATCCCTGCCTCTTTTACACAGCTCAGCCTGGGCTTCAGTGAGAGACCCCTGTCTCTTTTACACAGCTCTGCCTGGGCTCCAGTGAGAGATCCCTGTCTCTTTTACACAGCTCAGCCTGGGCTCCAGTGAGAGACCCCTGTCTCTTTTACACAGCTCAGCCTGGGCTCCAGTGAGAGACCCCTGTCTCTTTTACACAGCTCTGCCTGGGCTCCAGTGAGAGACCCCTGTCTCTTTTACACAGCTCTGCCTGGGCTCCAGTGAGAGATCCCTGCCTCTTTTACACAGCTCTGCCTGGGCTCCATTGCTTGTTAATCGCTCAGTCTGACCCAGGCACAGTCTGCATGTGAACCGTTTTGGCAGGAAGGCAAATTAATTCTTCCCTGCCGACCTAAAACACCCGTACAAAAATACATCCGTGCATTTAAATAATAATAACCCAACACAACATAAAGTACATACAGGGGTGAGGTATCATCCACCACAGCCATATATGGCTCAAGATCTATCTGCTGGACAGCCCTGCTCTAAACTATTACAGAGAACCTTGGCGTGTCCAGGAATGGAAATAAAAACCACATTGCATAGCACTTTGATCCATTCCTGGTTTTACTATGAGTTCAATAAGACACACCTGAACTCGTTACTTGTGCACACTGTGGCTAATCAGGCTAATTGTAAAAGCTGGACTAGGACGAGCTGCTCTGCAATAGGAGTCTTATTCCCATCGCTGCTGTCTTCCTTGCGTAGGGGAAGCGTGTGGTCGGGGAGGACGGTTCAGAGGGTTTTAGCGACCTGTTCCAGGAGAACTCGATGCTGCAGAAGGAATGCGACACCCTGAGGATGAGGGTCAAGGCCATGCAGGAGACCATCGACGCGCTCAACAACCGCATCACACAGCTGCTGTCCAACGAGATCTGTCAGGTCCTAGCCAAAGCCGGTGAGCTACCTGCCAACCTCACTAACTGAGCTCCCTGTCAGCCTCAGTTAACTCTTAGCTATAGGAAATGCTCCTTACATTGCATGGATGTGTAAGATAGGATCTTGTTTAATTAAAAAATAAGTCTTGCTCTGAATCTCATTGTAAATATCTATTTATACATGCAGCAGTTAATTGAATCGGGCCCTTTTTATGAAGTTCTAAGTAGTTTCTAAAGATGAACTCCCTTTTTTCTTTTATTTTTAAAAGGTTTTCTCTTTCTCATTTAAAAAAACTAAAACAGGAGATGGCAATGAAGAAATTGGCGCGTTAATCCAGAACTACATCAGAGAAATCGAGGCGCTCAGGTAAACAACACCTCCGTCTAAAGCACAAGCATGTTGGCTGTCAGGTCTACCTCCATCTTCATTCACGAGCATGCTGCCTGTGAGATATTCATTGTGAAAGCGGTGCCGGGGCGGGCTTGTTTTGCAGGAGCAAGCTGCTGGAGAGTGAGGCGATGAACGAGTCTCTGCGGCGCAGCGTCTCCCGTCTGTCCTCTCGCTCGCCCTACGCAGCCGGACTGGCCCCCACAGGAACCCCGGGCAGCCCCGCCGTCTCCATGGAGACACAGGTCTCTGATGTCATCAGGAGGGCAAAGCAAGACATCGAGAAGCTGAAGAAGAAAGAAAAGAAGCAGCGAAGGAAAAGGTACGTTGGAGATGCGAAACAGAAACAGCAATACACTCTCAAACCTTTTGGAATGAATAATTTAGAATCTGAAATGAAATGTTCACGTGCTGTTCTGAACCTCTATGGACTTGAATCGCAGTATAACCCCAGTCTGATTCCAGCTTGAAAGTGCTTACATGCAGAATATACAGATGATTTGGGAATCCATTCATTGAACAGGTAGCTTGAGCCCGGTTCGTTTATGCATAGACACTGGAGATCCACGTGGTGTACTGGACTGTTGCTGGCACAGTGGGCTGCAAGCCACACTCTCCTGTGGTTCAACTGGTTCTCAGGGTGTCACACATTCTCAATTTCATTTTAGATTTACTGCCGAGCACAGCAAAGTGTCGTGAGCCTGAAAGTGCCTGTTATTATAATTATTATAATTATCACCTTCCATGTCTCCCCCCTTGCCAGCCACGAGAATCCAGTTAGGACTTTGGCAAACGCTCAACACCCTGTCGTAAATCTGTGAGCTGTTACTGTCAGGGATTATTGCAGGCTGCACTATCATTCCATTACTTGAACCTGTAAAGCACATTCTAGCATGCACGAAGTTATTGCAAGCAATTTGCATGGTAACCTCGGAGCAGGATCTATATCAGTTTATTCATATTTTAAATGCACAATAATCGTACAGTAACTGGAAGACTTTGGCACAGGGTTGTTAAAGATCACACAGTAGCTGGTAGATTTTGGCTCAGGGTTGTTAAAGATCACACGGTAGCTGGTAGATTTTGGCTCAGGGTTGTTAAAGAAAAACAAGGTCAGTTGTCAATCTAGTAATGCCCTCTGCTGAAGTTTTTAAAGCTACTAAGAACCCAAATATTTGTTTGTCCTTTTCATTTTGTAGGTTTTTGATATGCAGAGTTAAAAGATTTTTAAGCCCTGTTAGCTTAGAAGGCATCTACCAGAGGATAAAGTTGTGTGAGATCATACAGTGGGTGTGGTTGATAGTCTGTTCTGAAGAATCCTGGAGCCAGGTTTCAAGCCATTGTTCCTGAAGAAGTGGCTTCGCGTTTCCAGGGCTTAACTGTCACTCATGTTGTTGTCCGCAGTCCGGAGAAGGAGGGATTCAAGAAGAGAGCTAAACTCCAGCATGAGAACGGGGAGGCAGAGTCCGATGAAGCGGAGGAGGTAATGGGTCTGGCTGGAGCACTGCAGTGCCTTGCCAGTGATACACATGCCAGAAAATCAGTCAGCAGAACCTTTCTTACACCCTTCATGTGAACCTCCTGTTCCACACACAGAGTGTTTATCACAATTCCCTTGAACTAAACAGTCCTGCATGTATATGAGCTGCAGGTGGTCCTGCATTGTTTCTGATCGTTTCATGACTTTGACAGTCCCATTAGAATGTTTGGGACAGTCTGGGAGGCGGGGGCGGGGCTAGATTCTCAAAGCTGTTTACTCTAAATCGTCATGAGCGCAGGTTTTTTCTGAATGAAACCTCTAAAGCGATTAAGAAACTGAACAGTTTGTTTAAAAAATAAAGCATCAGTGTGAGGAGTGGTCCTGAACAATGTGCTGTGCTGTGTCCGCAGGAGGAAGAGCAGGAGGAGAGTGGCTGTGAGGAGGAGGAAGAGGAGGATGGGGAGGGGAGAGAGGAGGAGGAGTACGAGAGTGAGGAGAGCCTGCAGGATTCCGACTCCGACTCCGAAGAGAAAGGTGAGCAGTTACTGTGGGATCACAATCCCAACCCAAACGCACAGGAACCCTGTAAACTGAGGATATCCCAAACTGTGGGTGCTAAGAGATTGTCTTGCACTATTTTGTGCTGCCTCCTCCTCCACGAGAGAGTGTCTATGAATAAACAGCCACTGATGTTCAGGCCCTTTGAGGACGGCCATCTCGTTCAGATCGGTAGCTGGTTCCTTGTGCCACACTGATACGGAGCACCGTGGCATGCTATTGGCTGTTGTTCATGTGCTTCGTTCTTTGTCTCTCCCAGAGAATTACCAGGCAGACCTGGCCGAGCTGACATGCGAGATCGAGATCAAGCAGAAGCTGATTGACGAGCTGGAGAACAGCCAGAAGAGGCTCCACACGCTGAAGCTGCAGTACGAGCAGAAACTCATCATGCTGCAAAATAAGATCCGAGACACCCAGCTGGAGAGGGACCGGGTGCTGCACAACCTCAGTGAGGAAGGAGGGAGCAGGGCGGGGTGGGTTGGGGGGGGGGGCTCTTAAATAGCTTGTGCAGAAGCTTGTTTAAAGTGTAGTGCTCGCTGTACAGATTTTGAAAACAGGTTAATAACATAGCAGTGGCTTCCAGTTGCCCCATAACATGATTCCATTCCACTACCACTTTCTTTGTCATTAGTTAGGCACAGTCTCTTAACTATGGCTCCTGACTGCAGCATTATAAAGAGAGAGCAATGGACTCTCCATTGCATTTGTGTGTCTCCTTTGTTATAAGATGCACGATGGATTTCAGACTGCTATGGGCTGACCCCCCCCCCCCCCCCCCCCCCCCATGTGGCCAGACGAGTGCTTCGCACATTGAGCTTCTCTTCTAGCTGCGTTAGTCACAGTCCACCACCCTTCTACACCTGACTGAACTCTGGTCTCTAACAAGTACGTTGTGTTTCTGCTGCTGCCCAGTGTCTATGGAGAACTACACAGAGGAGAAGGCCAATAAGATCAAGTCGGACTACGAGAAGCGACTAAAGGAGATGAACCGTGACCTGACGAAGCTGCAGGCGGCACAGAAGGAGCATGCGCGGCTCCTCAAGAACCAGACCCGCTACGAGAGGGAGCTCAAGAAGCTGCAGGGAGAAGTGGCTGAGATGAAGAAAGCCAAGGTGAGGCTGAGCGAGACTGGGTGGCTAGGTATTGATTGAGGATAAAGTATTATAAGTTCAAAAAAAGAATGTGAACATACTGAAAGCCAGTGAAGTAATGCTGGAGCTCCAGAGATTGTGTGATTGAGCCCTGCCTGCTGCTGGGAGCTCTCTGAATGGCTTTGCTTGCTACGCAGGTTGCTTTGATGAAGCAGATGAAGGAGGAGCAGCAGAGGAGGCGGCTGATTGAGGCCAAGCGAAATCGCGAGATCGCCCAGCTGAAGAAGGAGCAGCGCAGGCAGGAGGTGAGCTCACAGACCCCCCGGGGAATGGGGAGAGAGCCCCACTCCCCTGAGCCCCACTTTCCAGATTCAAAAGAAGGCAGAACAGTGTGAGAATTTATGTGAGTCGAGGGCAGCTTTTTTGGAATTTGTACCCATTGTATTCCTCCCTGCACTGGAGGGGCCCATGCGGAACATGGTCCTATCCACCTCTTGGGAATGCATATGTAAATGCCACTGATGTTCTGATTGTGAATTCAAAATCAGCTGTTTAACTTTGCATTTCTGATTTTGTTATTTAGTATCAAATTCGAACTCTGGAGTCACAAAAGAGGCAACAAGAAATAGTTCTGAAAAGGAAAACTCAGGAGGTAAGAGTGAACTATTAACAAGCGCTAAGCTTTTTCAAAAGGGAAGCCAGTTTTTAATTGAATGAATACCTACTGCATTAAGTTTTTTAATATTGTTTTACGG
This sequence comes from Polyodon spathula, assembly GCF_017654505.1. Taxonomy (NCBI): domain Eukaryota; kingdom Metazoa; phylum Chordata; class Actinopteri; order Acipenseriformes; family Polyodontidae; genus Polyodon; species Polyodon spathula. The sequence goes on along the minus strand of NC_054572.1, from coordinate 2,990,396 downwards.
GAATGGATTGCTCTGCAGGTCTCCGCTCTGCGCCGGCTCACCAAGCCCATGTCGGACCGGGTTGCAGGGCGGGTCAGTCGGCGCCTCAACACCCTGGACTCGGGTGCGGAGATGTCTGCCAGCACCACCTCCTCAGAGCCCGAATCTGCACGCTCGGTCTCCAACATCGTGCGGCAGTGGAACAAGAAGATCAACAGATACCTGGAGGAGCCCGAGCCAGCGGTCAATGGAGCAGTTAATGGGGCCCGCACCCCCAGGTCAGGAGGACTGCCCTGCACACTCACTCACTCACTCACTCACTCACTCACTCACTCACTCACTCACTCACTCACTCACTCTCTCTCAGTCTTTTTCTCTGTGCTTTCAACTCTCCTTTCTTTCCGTCATTTGGTAACATTTTCTTTTATTTATTCTTTTTCCTATCCCTTTTCAGTCCTTCTTTTTGTATTTTACATTTACTATATTTCTCCCATCTCTACCTTCATGAGATCTTTGCTCATTTTTTACATGACCCAAGATTGCTCCTTGCAAGCATGAAGTTAGAGGAATCACACCCCCTTTCTCTGCCTGTGCTCCTCTTTGCAGGAAGAAGTTCCAGAGGAAGGGGGTGGGCGGCAGCTTCACCAAGGTGGCTCGGCAGAAGTGGCAGGCTCTGGAGCGCCGGATCATGGACATTGTCATGCAGAGAATGACCATAACTAACATGGAGGCAGACATGGACCGGCTCATCAAGGTATCTGTCTCTGTTCAGGGCTCCTGCACATTCAGCACCTCCTGGTGCTGTGAAGCTCCAGAGCTGATTCTTTCCGGGACTCCCCTGTCATTGAGCACCTCCTGGTGCTGTGAAGCTCCAGAGCTGATGTGTGTAAACCATGTGCTTTCCAGAAACGGGAGGAGCTGGCGGTGCAGCAGGAGGCGCTGCTGAGGAAGCGGGAGAAATTTCTGAATGACCCGCTGGAGGACGAGAAGCCCCTGCAGGAGATGAACGAGGAGATCGAGGTCCTGAACGCCAACATCGACTACATCAACGACAGCCTCTCTGACTGCCAGGCCACCATCATGCAGATTGAGGAGACCAAGGTCAGTGGCACCATGACTGGCATGACTGCTGCATGCCCTTTACAGCCCAGGGCACCAGACCTTGCACTGCAGGCCAGTTATCTAGCAGGAAACGAATGCTATTAGGAACCAGATTTTAGTTGTGTTTTGAAGACTATTTCAAATGCTTGCATCCCTGGGCTTCATAATTAAGTAACAAGGTTATAATGAACGAGTTACTACCCATTTGAGATCAGGCCCTGTGATTGGTCTGACCTGATTGTTTGAATTGACTGGTTTTGCAGGACGAGCTGGATTCTGTGGACACCTCGGTGGTCATCAGCTCCTGCTCCCTGGCAGAAGCGCGCCACCTGCTGGATCACTTCCTCAAGGCATCAATTGAAAAGGTAAGACTGCTCAGTATCTGTATATTGACAAGGTAATGCGCCTCATGCATCTGTATGTAGCTGCTGCTGGAGGTCATTCCTGAATTATTACTGTGCCCTGCATGGGCTTATATTCTCCAGCATTGACTGGCTGTTCTTCTTGGTGTCTTATAGTATAGAGCAGGTGAACAGCACTGATGATATGGTTTTATATTGGTCCCATTGTAAGTGCTTCCCCCCTCTGGTATGCTCAGGGTCTGCAGGTGGCCCAGAAGGAAACTCAGATCAGACTGCTGGAGGGTCGGCTCAGACAGACGGACATGACCGGCTCTGCACAGAACCACATGATCCTGGATGCGCTGCGGGAGAAGGCAGAGTGCATGCCGGAGCTGCAAGCACTCATCCACAACGTGCAGCAAGGTGGGGTTATTGCTATTAGCACCAGCGCCTTCAATGAAACCATATACAAAATACAACAATTCATAAACAGGACTAAATAAATAGTGCAATCCCTTTTGCAGTTTTCCCATGGTAAAAACATGCAGATACCATAGTTTACCATGCTGTACAATTCAACTTACCACACCTCTGGGCTTTACATTACTTGCCTATGGTACTGTAGCCGCCATGTGGCATAACAAGTTGGAAACACTGCCATCTAGTGGTTATAAACATGTGACAGTATTGTGCACATGTGTTGACTGTGTATTCCATGACCGTTTGTGTGTGTCTCTCCAGAAAACGGATACGCCAGCACAGACGAGGAGGTGTCTGAGTTCAGCCAAGCTTCCGAGGGGAGGTGGGTGTCTGTTTAACAGCAGGGCATACTGTCTGTTTGGATTCTAAGCTCTGCAATTCAGGGACCCTAATGCCTATTCTATTCTTTCAGTTTCTCACAGTCCTTCACCTTGAAGGTGTCTGCAAGCCAAGATGATTTTAAGCGGAAGGTAGGAACTTTACAATGTGACCCTATATTATAAAAACCAGGATGTGATGATGAAATCAAGTGCTTGATCCTGTTTGACAGTATCTAAGTTACACACAGACACACACACACACACACACACATACACACCCAGAGCCTGACAGTGTCCATGTGCATTGCAGACTGAGCCCAAGCTGTCTGTCCAGATGAAAGCTGTCTCTGCAGAGTACCTGGGCCCGCCTCTGGACGTGTCCTCCAAGAACATGGCCAGGTCCCTGGCATCTCTCAGCGAGATCCGAGAGAACAGAGTCAGCTTCTCCATCAGGGACTCGTACAGCAGAGACAAGGTGTCCCACACCATCAGCCTCCCCACCAGGGGGAACACCTTGTGAGTGACGCCAGAACCTCTCTATTCAGCCTCTTACTGGTTCATAGCAAACAAAGACACTTTACAATTGTGCAACAGAACGTGTACTCAACTAAACCTCTCCTCTGATACAAACTGACCATGATAAAATAACAGAAACTATACTGAACTAAAAGTCTCCTCTGAAACAAACTGACCATGATAAAATTAAAAAGAAGTACCCAGGTACTGAAAATGTGAATCTGACGGACTGTTGTGTCACCTGTATAGTTCAAATGCAATAGATCCCTGTTTAAAATGCAATAGATCTCTGTTTAAAATGCAATAGGTCCCTGTTTAAAATGCAATAGATCACTGCTTAGTTCTAGTAAGCTCAAAGTAATTGCATGTGTTTTTAACATTTGGCACACCTGACAATAATAAAATACATAAAATATGTTTTTAAATATACCCTTTTGAATGATATCAGTCCTAGGCAGTCAAGGGGACCTGAGAGTTCACCACTAAACAGAAGAAAGTCCTATGACCGGGGACAGCCCTACAGGTAACAGGGAGCAGGGAATTGTATTCCTGGGTAAGGTGGTGGATGTGGGCTAGGATGCATTAGAGATGCATATGTGTTCAGCAACATTAATGTTATTCACATATAAAAGAAATTGTAAGTTGGATTTAGGTGATATTATCTTCTTGGGTTTCTACTGTACAGTACTTGGGGGATGTGCCAAACATTTTAAAGAAGAGCTTTCTTTGTTCGCCAGGTCTCCAGAAGGGGGGTACACCCCTCCGTCCTCCCCCCCTCTGAGACCCCGCAATGACAGGAATGTCTTCTCCCGTCTCACTAGTATCCAGAGCCAGGGTTCTGCGCTGGACAAGTGAGTACTGACCATCGTCCACACGCCCTCCCTTTCCATGTGTCTGACCGTCGTCCACATGCCCTCCCTCTCCATGTGTCTGACCGTCGTCCACACGCCCTCCCTCTCCATGTGTCTGACCGTCGTCCACACACCCTCCCTCTCCATGTGTCTGACCGTCGTCCACACGCCCTCCCTCTCCATGTGTCTGACCATCGTCCACACGCCCTCCCTCTCCAGGTGTCTGACCATCGTCCACACGTCCTCCCTCTCTAGGTGTCCGACCATCGTCCCCACACCCTCCCTCTCCATGTTTTGTGACCATCGTCCACACGTCCTCCCTCTCCATGTGTCTGACCATCGTCCACACGCCCTCCCTCTCCATGTGTCTGACCATCGTCCACACGTCCTCCCTCTCCATGTGTCTGACCATCGTCCACACGTCCTCCCTCTCCATGTGTCTGACCATCGTCCCCACACCCTCCCTCTCCATGTGTCTGACCATCGTCCCCACACCCTCCCTCTCCATGTGTCTGACCATCGTCCCCACAACCTCCCTCTCCATGTGTCTGACCATCGTCCACACGCCCTCCCTCTCCATGTGTCTGACCATCGTCCACACGTCCTCCCTCTCCATGTGTCTGACCATCGTCCCCACACCCTCCCTCTCCAGGTGTCTGACCATCGTCCACACAACCTCCCTCTCCATGTGTCTGACCATCGTCCACACGCCCTCCCTCTCCATGTGTCTGACCATCGTCCACACGTCCTCCCTCTCCATGTGTCTGACCATCGTCCACACGTCCTCCCTCTCCATGTGTCTGACCATCGTCCCCACACCCTCCCTCTCCAGGTGTCTGACCATCGTCCCCACAACCTCCCTCTCCATGTGTCTGACCATCGTCCACACGCCCTCCCTCTCCATGTGTCTGACCATCGTCCACACGTCCTCCCTCTCCATGTGTCTGACCATCGTCCCCACACCCTCCCTCTCCAGGTGTCTGACCATCGTCCCCACACCCTCCCTCTCCATGTGTCTGACCATCGTCCACACGCCCTCCCTCTCCATGTGTCTGACCATCGTCCACACGTCCTCCCTCTCCATGTGTCTGACCATCGTCCACACACCCTCCCTCTCCATGTGTCTGACCATCGTCCACACGCCCTCCCTCTCCATGTGTCTGACCATCGTCCACACGTCCTCCCTCTCCATGTGTCTGACCATCGTCCCCACGTCCTCCCTCTCCATGTGTCTGACCATCGTCCCCACGCCCTCCCTCTCCAGGTGTCTGACCATCGTCCCCACAACCTCCCTCTCCATGTGTCTGACCATCGTCCCCACACCCTCCCTCTCCAGGTGTCTGACCATCATCCACACAACCTCCCTCTGCATGTGTCTGACCATCGTCCACACACCCTCCCTCTCCATGTGTCTGACCATCGTCCACACAACCTCCCTCTCCATGTGTCTGACCATCGTCCCCACAACCTCCCTCTCCATATGTCTGACCTTCGTCCACACAACCTCCCTCTGCATGTGTCTGACCGTCATCCCCACAACCTCCCTCTGCATGTGTCTGACCATCGTCCCATGCTCTCCCTCACTGCGAAGGACTCTGATTGCCTGGTCACTTGTTTTTGTTGACTCTTGATTTCAGTTTCACGTCTGTGTCGAGATTGTAAAGTCACTGGGATACTTTGCGCTACTGCAGCCCACACCAGGGCGATGCCAAGTCCAGTCAGGGACACAGGCAGACAGGTCCTGATAAATAGAGGCCAGTGGCAGTGCATGTGCCTTGGTTCTCCAGTCATGTTTTTTGTTCTACAGCGGCAATGCTAAAGTTACCTTCCAACCGCTCTGTATAAGCATTGATTACCATCATCACTTTTTTTGCAGATTTTTTTTTTAAATGCATAGGAGTATCAAATGAGTATTCACTTATAGCACATTGCAATCATTAACCTGTGTGACAAGATATTGTGCCGTTGAGCAGGATCAGTAATAGATTGAATGCAGAAACGATAAAGTGGTTGGGGATATCCGCGCATTGCTAAAAGAAAACTATAGCATGCACTTGTTAAATGCTTGCTGTTCTTTTATGTGTACCTGTTGACAATGAAAGAATGGCTCTTCAGTGCCGCGCTTGAAATGCTCCCCAAGTCAGACTCTTCAGTGGCTGTTCTGTTTCTGCACACTTAATATGTAGCTCTTTACCTGTCCCAGCTATTACACACATGTGTTAAATCAACAGTCCTATTCAGCTCCATACGTTGGCAGAGTTCAAGAATTCGGATCTAAATCCGCTGGATGAGAAGTGATCCTTGTTGCGTGAGATTTGAAATCCTCTCAGAGCTCGCCCGCCTGGATGTGTTTCTGTTTGTTCCTCGTCCTGTAACCGTCCCGTCTCTGTGCATTTCTCCTGTCGCCCCCCTTTGCTGTGTTGGAACCTTTCCGTGTTGGGTATGCCAAGAGAAACTCCTGTGTCCAAAGCACACAGACTGGGATCTCCAGTGCCTGCCTGTTTTTCAATTTAAACATTTTGTTGCCACTCTGAATAGCTCCTTTTACAGAACACTGCAAGTTTGATCAGTGATGTGTTAGACTTGATTAAAAGAGAATTTGAATTTGAATTGGGAATTGGTTTAAAAAAAGAATTGGAATTGAAAAACAGGACCCGACGCAGAAAACAACAAAGGATATGCAAGCCTTTTGCATCCAGGGGCGGACGGACTCATAGCTTCTTCTCACAGGGCTGTGTACAAACAGTGCCTGTATCCCTTTCTATCTACTGCAGTGATTATTAAAGAGACAGCCAGCGTTGCTATTGCCCAACAAAGCAGAGATGGGATGCTGTCTAGAACTTGCTGTCTCAGTGTCTGTCTGGTCCTTAATCCTGGCATACCTGCTGCTAACCTGACGGATTTGCTTTCCCCTCCTTGTATTGGGATTCGTCTCTGCTGGACCGGTCCCCCTCCCTCTCCCCTCCTCTTGTGTTAGGACTCCGCTTCTCTCCTGTAACCCTGCTGCTGTTTCTGTCCATAGGTCTGACGACAGTGACTCCTCTCTCTCGGAGGTGCTGAGGTATAGGTATTTCTCTTACTGTCTCGCACTGTGCAGGCCTGTGTTAAAGCCTCTCCAGGGCTGCTCTGCCTGTGCATTGTTGTTTGCATGCTCACCTTTTGTGTTTCATCTAACCAGTTTTGTGTGTGTTCTCACGATAGCGAGCTGAATGAACCTTCATCGTTCACAAATAAAAGAATCCTCAGGATGACAAAAGTGAAAAAAGTTTCTGTTGATATACTTACTTCAAGGCTCTGACCTCGAGCGCTTTCCACAAGTTTAGAGTCTGTTAAATTATTAGTTTTCGTTGTATTATTATTATTATTATTATTATTATTATTATTATTATTATTATTATTTATTATTATTATTATTATCTTATTTGAATATACAGTAATCCGTCGCATATCCCCCCATCACATATCCACCATAACAGTTTATCTGCCATGCTCAAACTTTTCAGCAATGTTAGTTTATTATTGAACAGAGAAGACTAGCTCAGAGATTGTAGACCCCACCAGTGTTTTCGTACACAGTGTTGTATGTGGTTCGTGTGCTGCCATTGCTGGTAGCGTCACGTGATCTGTTCAGTGTGTTGATATGTAAATAAATCCTGTTCGCTTGCACAGGGTGTATCAACTTCAGCCTCCACCTCAATCGCCTGCCTGTCACTCAGCAGCGAATGCACGCACCCACACGGCAGACGGCTGCTCTCTCATTAGAAAGATACAGGGTATTAATTCTTAACAAGGGATTTAGGGGAGCTCCCTAATAAAAGCTGAATCTCCAAAAAAAAGAATTGTGTAAATATAGTCATTGTTCCAGCTGTGTGTAGTGGTATTTCAAACAGGATTCATTCATCTGACTTTTTACATACCCACCCTTACTCTGGTCCCATCGCAGTCGGATACACGATGGATTACTGTACTGTATTTTTTTTTTTACAGTAATTCTTTCCTGAAAACATTTCAGTTGAGTTTTGAGGGGTCACACTACATTTAAGTTCCATTATTGTATGTGGTTGTTTTTGAATGTATTTATTTTAACTCTGTATGACCTGGAAACATCTAGAAGGGGTCCCTTCTCAATACCCAGTCAAGTAAACCCATTTGCAAGAGTTAAACGTGTTTCCTTTTGGTTTTATCTGCGGCAGGCAGCAGTGACAGGCTCCTCACAATCCCTTGTTCCAAACCCTTTGCAATGCTTGCCAGGGTGGTGCTGAACTGCGTTCCTTTGTAACGAACTATGGAAGCCTGCTAGGGCCGTTTTGCAATCTGAAACTGAGAAGGTTCATTCAGGGTACACAGAATTGCTTAATTGGTCCCTTTATCTTCTGCCACTTTGATTGAACTACGATTCAGGGACCGAATTAAACGATTGACGCCATGCTAGCATCGGCCATTTCAAGTTTTGACATGAGCTACATCAGCTGAAAGATTTGAGTTGATGCTGCATGAACACATCCTCCTTTTTTGTACTTTTGTTTTTGGGCTGGATATTTTATGATCTTTTTTTTTTTTTCGTCTGTCTGGATTATTTTGGCTGACCTGCATGTAGCTTTTATACTTTTCAGTTTTTGGAAATTTGGAAACTTTATTTTTTGTATATCTTTTTTATTGTGAAATCAGTAGTTGGTTTAGGGGTGTTTGAAGGGGTGAAGGAGAATGGAAACACCTGCAGTACGTTGCATACAGCAGTCAAAAAAAACACCTGTCATGTCTAGCACACACTTTCACAGACATGGGCTGTCCTTCACCATAACGATTTGTTAAGCAAGTACCATTGAATGTGTACACTGTTGGTTTCAGTCATGATAGGCAAGACAGTAGAAGAGAGGCATCGGTGGCTCTACTCCCTAATGACAGTGTTATGGCAGGTGTTTCTGGTTATTTATCCAACCACTGTACGTTTACTATTTTTACATTGTTAGCTTGGAATATGCCCCTGTTCGAAGGAGATCTATTTATGTCAGAACAGGCATGTTTTGCCTGCCTCCTGGGCTCAGTAAATAGAAAGCCAGGCTTGGCTCAGCCAGGGGACAGCTATCTGTTAACGTGATGACGCTTCCACTGGGGCGAGAGGGAATCGCACACTAATCGCAGATGTGACTACAGTACTTGTCTCTGGCACCATTCGGCAGATAGATTCTGACAGAGCCTGGTCTTCACCGTGTTGTAGTTCTAGCAGTGCCCTGTAGAGGGCATTATTGGTAAGAGCCGTGTTCTCTGAATGCTGAAAACATTGACTTCTTTGAAACTGCTTTCAAAGGAAGTGCAATCTACAAAAAACTTGCTCTGGGCTTTCCCTCAATGAGTCGTGTAATTTGTATGAAGACCAGAAATCTAAAAAGTGAAGTGTAGTTTTCTTTTAAGGTCAGGCCACAAAGGACGTGTTGCATAACAGTATCGTTATGTCCCTGCACAGAAAGCTGCGTTCTCTTTAGAGTAAATGTACTGACTCCTCGGTCTTCTGTGATGTACCGCACACCCTTTCAAAATGCATTACTGTCTAGAATATCTGGAAAGTGTGTCGTTGCAGATCTTCCTTGCTCTGCACTTAGCCATGTTAAAGCAGAGCTATTGATTCTGGGAAGCGTTTGAAGTGTCAGCTGGGACTTGGCTTCAGAACTCATTGCAGTTTAATTGGGAGGATTGTCCTCCCTTTCCCCTCCCTCCCCCTCTCCTCTAAGGCAGAGTGCAGGATAACCTGTCAGTGCAAGAACATTGCCTGCCTTTGAATTGTTATCAGGAGAAAAATACATGCTTTTTGAACAGGCTTTGTAATGCACTTTGGGAAGTTAAAAAATAAACGCACACAAAAAAACTAGGGCACAACCTAACTTTGTCCTACCTCTTGAATACCCAAGCAGAGTATTTTAATGGGAGATTTGTGAACACCAAGGGAAAGTCTTTTCGAAGTCTGTCACTGAATGCATTGTCTTTGGTGTCACTAGGGGTGTCATTAATCCCATTGGGGGTATCAAGGGCGCCAGGACAGCCCCTCTGCAGTGTGTATCAGTGGCAGAGGGGCACTCCAAACCAGTGCTGTGTCTGGACGCCACCGATGAGCTACTCTTCACCGGATCCAAAGGTGAGCTTTAGAAGGGGGAGGGAAGCTGTTCCAGTGGACTGGCAGCAGTGCCAGCCCTTTAGAGGGGGAGGGAAGCTGTTCCAGTGGACTGGCAGCAGTGCCAGCCCTTCAGAAAGGGAGGGAAGCTGTGGAAACCCTCAGTATTATTCAAACTGTTAAACAGATCACATGTTTCATTTTCAAAGAGTATCTCTGCAACTGAGAATCTCAGAATCTGTGTTGTTTTTTGGGGGGTCCTCATTCAAAAACTGGGGACCCTTATGTGCTGATAGCGTCCGTTCGTCCGTCTGTTCCGCTCCACACGGCGATCCATGTGTCTGTCTGTTCCGCTCCACACGGCGATCCATGTGTCCGACCTCCCGTTAACCCTCTGTGCAGTATGTGTGTAAGTACTGGTATTTTAGCTCTCTCCATGTGTGATAATCTGCACCAGTCCGAACACCTGTTCTTCCATTGCTTGAATTTGAATGGCAAATGAACCTAATTAACAATAATTATGCACGATGATTGTGCAGCTTGTCCTGCAGCGCAGTGCTCTGTTTTCTCAACCGCGTGACGATTCTGAAGCAGTAATCTACACACGATGAAACCCGTTGTTAGCTGGCTCGCACAGCAGTAGCACAGTGGTTCTGTCATCCTGTACGGAAATAGAAATTCACATACAGAAGAAACACAAACTCTGCAAAGCAAGATCTTATGATGATATGTCAAGGTTACAAGTGCCGCTGGGCCATCTGTGGTATTTAGTGAACTCAAACCTGAAATAATAAAAGTCAACCTCAATATGCACAGATTCAAATACCTGGTGCAGAAAGGATTTCAATAATAATATAGAGATTGGGAACAGAAGTTCGCTAACCATTGCCAGGTCTTTTTGCAAGTGTGATGTTTCCCTGAATTAACGTTTTTTCTACAGATCGGACCTGTAAGATGTGGAACCTGGTGACAGGACAGGAGATCATCACTCTGAGAGGCCACCCCAACAACGTGGTCTCAGTGAAGTACTGCAGCAGCGCCTGCCTGGTCTTCACCGTCTCCACCTCGTACGTCAAAGTGTGGGACATCCGGGACACCTCCAAGTGTGTGCGCACACTCACGTGAGTGTGACCTGATTCCTGAAGGCTGCTGTAATGCGATGTGTGTCCTGAAGGCTGCTATAATGCGATGTGTGTCCTGGCTTCTGTTCTAGGTCGTCCGGTCAGGTCATTTCGGGTGACGCCTGTGCCAGCAACACCACTCGAACCGTCACCACTGCGCAGGGCGAGTTCCAGATCAACCAGATCGCTCTCAACCCCTCCGGATCCATGCTCTATGCTGCTGCGGGGAACACTGTCCGCACCTGGGACCTCAACAGGTAACACTCCTGATATCAGACTTTCATTCAGCAGGCATTTATCAGCAACCCCACTTAATATCACTCAGGAAATCCATGCAACAGCTACTGGACACTTTTACATGTGAGTGAGGAGTTTATATGCACTATGAAGTAGCATGTCCACCACAATGTGTTCTGCATGTACAGTGCAGGGATGGAAAAAAGACTCCTATTGCACAGCAGTTTCACACATTCCAGGTTTTAATACCAGCGCGAATAACCACAGTGTATAGGCAACAAACTCACGGTGTGTCTTTTTAAAGTCATAGTAAGTCCAGGACTGGATCATGCTACCTGTATTGTTTTGTTTTATGAACCCTTCTGCTCTGCTTTAGTGCTTATCTTGCCAGGTCTTTGTTGATCTCCTGATGAAGTCAGCTTCAGCTGTTGGTTTTCACTCCCTCTGAAGATATATTGAAAGGTTTTGACTGTGTAAATAAGTAGACAGTTTTTAAAAAAATCAATTCAGATGGTATAAAAGCACATCCTTATTAAACGCACACCCTGTGCAGTACATTACAGCAAGCTGTCGTTGTGCACTCTGTCAGCAGAGTCAGTATAAACAAGCAAACATAATGTGTGTCAGGACAGCAGATCAACGAAATCCATGGCGAGATGGTCCAGTCTGATGTAAAGGATTATATATGTATATATTGTATATATTACATTCATATCCTATTTAGTAATCTATACATTTTTGCAATATATAAACCCTATATTGCACTATAGTTTTTTTAACTATATTATCTTCCTCTCTTCTTTTTTGATATATAGTGCAGGGAGTGTTGGGCATCACAGGTATATAGGTTAACATCAGTTGTCTCTGTTTGTTTAGGTGTGAAATGTGCAAAGTGGAACGGATTCAGGTGGTTTTGATGTGGGGCTGTCTCCCGTTTAACACCCTGATTGGATGAATAGATGGTCTTGCCTGCGATACCCGGCTCTATATATGTTCTGTTCATATTGATATGTATTGGTTGTTTCTCTTGCAGGATGCAGGCGATGGGGAAGCTGACCGGGCACATTGGCTCTGTGATGTGCCTGACTGTGGGCCAGACAGCTGGAAACCATGACCAGGTCATCACCGGATCCAAGGACCACTATGTCAAGGTGCAGTGAGCACTCGCTTCCTATTGGTCTGGATTTTCAGAGAAGGCTACATGTGTGTGGCCAGTTTCTTTTGACTAGTTTTGTAACATTACACATTGTTATTGTAATAAATGGCACTTTAGTATAAAATACAAAACTTAAAAAAAGTCTTAATGCCCCAGCCCGAGTTAAAACAAACCGGGCATGCTCTTGAACCCTTGTAGGAGTTATACAGTGCACACTTTCTTTGTTCGTCTCTTTTTGTTTTGTTTCTGTAAAGTCTGGATGTCAGAGTAAGGGTCGTTGTCGCTCTCGTTGCAGATGTTTGATAACGCTGAGGGGACAGTGGGGAACGTGGGTCCAACTCACAACTTCGAGCCCCCCCACTACGATGGCATTGAGTGCCTGGCGATCCAGGGGGACATCCTGTTCAGCGGGTCCAGGGACAACGGGATTAAGAAATGGGATCTGGAGCAGCAGGAGCTCCTACAGGTATGGGGTTTGATCTTCGGAGACTAAACGGCACCACAGCCTAGTGCAATAACAGAGACCCTGCCTGTGCTGTTACACACAACACTCACAGAGACACTGCCTGTGCTGTTACACACAGCACTCACAGAGACACTGCCTGTGCTGTTACACACAACACTCACAGAGACACTGCCTGTGCTGTTACACACTGCACTCACAGAGACACTGCCTGTGCTGTTACACACTGCACTGCCTGTGATGTTACACACTGCACTCACAGAGACACTGCCTGTGCTGTTACACACAACACTCACAGAGACACTGCCTGTGCTGTTACACACAACACTCACAGAGACACTGCCTGTGCTGTTACACACAACACTCACACTCACAGAGACACTGCCTGTGCTGCCTGTGCTGTTACACACACTACACTCACAGAGACACTGCCTGTGCTGTTACACACAACACTCACAGAGACACTGCCTGTGCTGTTACACACTGCACTCACAGAGACACTGCCTGTGCTGTTACACACTGCACTCACAGAGACACTGCCTGTGCTGTTACACACTCACAGAGACACTGCCTGTGCTGTTACACACTGCACTCACAGAGACACTGCCTGTGCTGGTGCACACTGCACTCACAGAGACACTGCCTGTGCTGTTACACACTACACTCACAGAGACACTGCCTGTGCTGGTGCACCAGGGCTATTGAAGCAGTTGCCTAGCTTTCATTCCTGGATTGTCTCTTCATAGGATGATGCTGTTATGTTCCGGACAATCTCGTTTTTCTAGCTAGTACTCATCAGATAAGAAACCCATGTATATTATGTGTGTATACAGTGTATGAGATATGGGTACCGCAGTAACGGTCTCCCGGGGGATTGGAACAGAGTGTACTGAGTGATTTGATTGAGTCAGAGTTGTTAAAAACAAACCAAAGGCAAGGTGCTGTTGATAATAATTGAGTCAAACCTCAATATCTATCTTGCCATTTATTTATTTCTGCACTGTTTGCGGAGAGTAATTGTATTGGTAACAGCTTTTGGATGGCAGCCTATATATAGAATAAGAGATCTATTCAGTTGCTCAGAACAGCGGCACATCAATAGAGCCCTCTCTGAAATGTAATTTCGTCTTTCTTTCAGTCTTGTGCTGAAAGGCTTGTCTGCTCTGTTTGATGTGTTTTGGGTATTTTGCATGTCTGGGTGCTGTGCTGAAGACTGCAGCAAGCATTATGAAAGGGATTCTTGCAACACTGTGTGTTAAAGTGTGGCACTTCACTGGCTGTGCCCACCCGTGTTGTAAAAGCTGTCGTCTGTCAGTAATGACCTGGAAGCAGCAAGTCTGAGTGTAGCACATCACTCATTAGAGTTTTGTGTTGGTGGGAGTGAAGGGGGTGCTCACGTTTAGGTCTGCAAACCCCTTTAACAATGTGTGTGCACTCAGATACCCTCACCTTTACTACAGCCCTGCCTGAACCCTCACCTTTACTACAGCCCTGCCCGAACCCTCACCTTTACTACAGACCTGCCCTAACCCTCACCTTTACTTCAGCCCTGCCCGAACCCTCACCTTTACTACAGCCCTGTCCTAACCCTCACCTTTACTACAGCCCTACCCGAACCCTCACCTTTACTATAGCCCTGTCCTAACCCTCACCTTTACTACAGCCCTGTCCTAACCCTCACCTTTACTACAGCTCTGCCCGAACCCTCGCCTTTACTACAGCCCTGCCCTAACCCTCACCTTTACTACAGCCCTGCCCTAACCCTCGCCTTTACTACAGCCCTGCCCTAACCCTCACCTTTACTACAGCCCTGCCCGAACCCTCACCTTTACTACAGCCCTGTCCGAACCCTCACCTTTACTACAGCCCTGTCCGAACCCTCACCTTTACTACAGCCCTGCCCGAACCCTCTCCTTTACTACAGCCCTGCCCTAACCCTCTCCTTTACTACAGCCCTGCCCTAACCCTCGCCTAGCAGATACTACAGCCCTGCCCTAACCCTCACCTTTACTACAGCCCTGTAAACCCTCACCTTTACTACAGCCCTGCCCTAACCCTCATTTTTACTACAGCCCTGTTGAACCCTTTTTACTACAGCCCTGTCTTTTGATTTACTACAGCCCTGCCCGAACCTCACAGATTAATTTAAAGCAGGTGATCCACTAATTTCTTAACAGGTGGATCCATCAACAAATTCTGAATTGTGAGACTATATTGCACCTGAGCAAATTTAGGCTTGCAATTACAAAGGGTATGAATACTTTTTTAATCTGATGTTTGTTTTTCATTTTTAGTAAATGGTTGAAACCTTTTGGAATTTTTCTTTTGATTTGACATGGTGCTCAAGGCTTTGTAGATCAGTGTGAAAAAATGTGTTTAATCTATTTCAAATTCTGAATGTGAGACTGTTAAATGTGAAAAAAGTGTGTGGGGTGTGTGTGTGTGTGTGTGTGTGTGTGTGTGTGTGTGTGTGTGTGTGTGTGTGTGTGTGTGTGTGTGTGTAATCCAACACATTTGTCAGCGCTTGGGACACGCTTTGAGGACGATCAGGTTTTTAGAAGTTTGTGTTTTTCTTGTTTGTTTTTGCATAGCAAATCCCAAACGCTCACAAGGACTGGGTGAGTGCCCTGGCGTACGTGCCCGGCCGGCCCATGCTGCTCAGTGGCTGCCGAGGAGGCATGCTCAAGGTGTGGAACGTGGACAACTTCACCCACATCGGAGAGATCAAAGGGCATGACAGCCCCATCAATGCCATCTGTACCAATTCCAAGCAGATCTTCACTGCGTCCAGGTGCGGAGGAGGAAAGGAAGGAGGGAGAGGGAGTGGGAGAAGAGAGAGGGACCCCTTTTATCTATGTTAATGATTTAAACTGTGGCAGATTTTAATACCGCAACTAACATTTTCTAAGCCTTCTCTCACATGTACCCCGCTGTGCTGCGCTGTTTTTTTTTTTTATTGTCATTGTCATCCTTGAGGGGTGGGGGGCAAGGGGAGTGTCAGTATTTAGTTCTGCTGCTGTTTTAAGGATAGAAGTAGAGCCCACTGAGACAACGTCCTGAGACTCTCCAGAGCCAGGACACTCTTACATGTTTTGTCATATTTTCTATTCATAACCAAAAACAAAGACACTTATTTCCCAGGTGAAATGTAGTTATTGATCTCGAAATTGGAAGCTAGGTTCCAACTCAAAGAAGTGATGGAGTTGTCAGTAATAAATGCCAGAAGCTGTGACACCCTCTGATCTCGTCTGTGTGAGGTGTGGGAGTAGCTGTTTGAAAGGGAATACGATACAAGGCGCCCATCTCCCCCTCAGTTATATAATTACTGTTCTCACAGCTTTCATCAACCTGCCTTGACATTCCTAGAATCCATTAATAATACATATAGTGCAAAACTGCCATAAAACTAAATGCGCCGATAGCTGCAGTAGAACTGGGATGACACATCGAGCTCTTTAATCTGCTGATGTTTGATGGCTTCTGTAGAAACAGAGCTGTTTCGTGGCAAAACTTTCTGTCCCTACTTCAGCAGATCTTCATAGCACAGGCTGCAGTTCAGCATCACCTTTTGCATTAAATGCAATTAGAAAAGTTGAGCTCTTTTTCCCCCAGTAAATGCATCCATGACGTTGCACAAGTTATTATTTTAATGCTTATATTTTCCGACTGAAGTTATATTAGCTGCAGTATAGTTGTTAGTACACCTATAGTGTAATCATTCGGTAAAACTGCCACACCACCTTTTGACTGTGCTGTGAACACATTGGGTGTACCCAAAGAATTGTTCAGTGCCAAACTTGTAGAAGCAATTCTACATCATGGTTTTAACATTTCCAAAGCAGCCAGGCTACTGTACCCTCAAGTGTTATTCTGTAAACCAGCCCTGACAGTCTTGCAAACTCTTTAGCTCCCAGAGCTCATCAGAGCACATTCAGATCTCAAGTGGAGACTCGAACACTTGGGAAAACCATCAACAGCTAACAACGCTTGTTAACCAGATCTCTGATCTGCAGTGGTGCCACCACGATGGAGGCAGGAGGAGCCAGTTAGACTCCAGAAACTGTTTTTGACTGTATCGAGATTCTCTAATTACCTTCATCCTTTAGTAGCACTGCTGAATCCCCTCCCCAGATTCATCTGAATGTTTGAAGTCTAATACTGGATTAGTGAACCTGGAGAGCTGATTTAAAGCAGGAACATTTTTGCAAAGAAGACCTTGTGTGTTAAAGTGACACCAGGTTTTGAGATTTCTTTTGAATCTTGCTTTTGCTTCTGACGCTTAACCTGCCGTTGTGGCACCTCAGCAAAGAAGTGACTCCTCCAGGTCTTTCTAGTTTCCTCTACTAACCTTTCTTTCTTTCTCCCTCGCTCTCTTACTCGCTCTCTCTCTCTCTCTCTCTCTCTCTCTCGCTCCTCCAGTGATTGTTGGGTAAAGTTATGGAATTATGTTCCTGGCCTCACTCCCTGCCTCCCGCGCCGGGTCCTAGCCATCAAGGGCCGTGCCACGACCCTGCCCTGAGCCTCCTCCTTCACTGTCCCTGCTTCTCCGCTCTGCGGTACAGTCCCCCTCTCTCTGGCATGCCTCTTTACCCTTCTCTGCGGTACAGTCCCCCTCTCTCTGGCATGCCTCTTTACCCTTCTCTGCTCTGCGGTACAGTCCCCCTCTCTCTGGCATGCCTCTTTACCCTTCTCTGCGGTACAGTCCCCCTCTCTCTGGCATGCCTCTTTACCCTTGTCTGCTCTGCGGTACAGTCCCCCTCTCTCTGGCATGCCTCTTTACCCTTGTCTGCTCTGCGGTACAGTGCCCCTCTCTCTGGCATGCCTCTTTACCCTTCTCTGCTCTGCGGTACAGTCCCCCTCTCTCTGGCATGCCTCTTTACCCTTCTCTGCTCTGCGGTACAGTCCCCCTCTCTCTGGCATGCCTCTTTACCCTTCTCTGCTCTGCGGTACAGTCCCCCTCTCTCTGGCATGCCTCTTTGCCCTGGAGCTCACTAGCGACAAATCCTCTGGCATGCCTCTTTACCCTTCTCTGCTCTGCCAGTGGGCCTCTTTGCCCTGGAGCTCATTTATATTTTACCAGACCTGAATATTTTATTTTTTTTTATTTTATTTTATTTCATTTCACAATATTGGTTCGTATTGCTTCGTTGTTTTTATATATATATATATATATATATATATATTATGTCTGTGTGTTAAGACCCCAAGCCAAAATACGACTCCATCGGGAACCCCAAAATCTTGTCGTGTTCGGCTTGGGGTTGTGTTGCGAATGATCCCACTGCGATGTAGAAAATTCACTTTACCTGAAGCCGATCTGCAGAAGAAGGCCTGATACCAAAAGATCCGACAGTCAAAGTGACACTACTTTGAATTACCAATTTGAATTTGAATTATTTCCCGGGTAGACCCAAATATGTCAAAATAGGCTACTTTGGAAATATAAAAAAGCAAACCAGAAACGTTAATGCGGTAATAAATACATTGCATGCCTATATTTTTTAATTAAAATTGCAAACCGTCTTTATTTATTTATTTATTTATTAATATTGTATGAAGCAGAAGATGATCCTGGTAAGAGGAGAATTGAAAGCTAGCTTACTTTAAGAAAGGAATGTACTGTATTGTATTTAGAGTATGTTCATCCTCAGCTTTAAACACTGAAGTACCTAAAATCTCACATAAAAAAAAAAAACAATAACTGTACAATTCTACTGATAGACCATGTTTATTCAGTTGTATCCCTTCATGTAAAAGAGAGACTAGTTGGAATTATACTCTGGGTAGTCCCAATTGTGTAGCCCTGACTAAATGTCTTTATTTATTTACATTTCAAAAGTACAAAAGCGGATAGGTAAAGTAAATCTTCTGCATCACGATGGGGTTACAAGGCAACCCCAGGCCAAACACGAAAAGATTGTTGGGTTCTAAAAATGTCATTTAACTCCAAGCCAATGGGGTCGACAGAAGCACGCACGGGTGAGTTCTGAATGCTGTCCTTCATGTACACTGTGCTGCATGCACTCACACTGTACTTATGTGTTCTTTGCTGTTCCTTGTAATAATCGTCAGAACCCTCAATGGTGCATTTATAACAGGTGTTATAAATGGATTCTAAGGGACCTTTTCTCATTAGGGGTTTTATGTACAGGTGCTCCTCAAATCACTGGCTGACTGGCGAATGGTATTCTCTCTCTCTCTCTCTCTCTCTCTCTCTCTCTCTCTCTCTCTCTCTCTCTCTCTCTCCCCCCACCCTTTCCTTTTCCTTTTTCTTGTCTAGTGATCTGAGCGTGAAGATCTGGCATGCGAGAATCGGGAAGGTTAGCTGATTTGCTGCCGTGGTGGAGGAGAGCAGGACTCGCCGGGACACAGACTCTCCGTGCAGCTCCAGCCGGGTGCAGTATCCACCTCATCTTGCTTCCCACAGCAACACTTTGATCAATCAACTACTTGAAACTGAACATTGCTGCTTTTGATGTTGCAAGGCCCATCCTGTTGCCTTGTTAGCGTTTTGTCAAAGGCCTCTGAAGTACAAACACGTGGCGAGGGGAGGGGAGGGGAGGGGAGGGGGCTTGGCGCTGCACTGTAATGCTGAGGAAAGCTTCAATTGTGATTGTGAAGCTGTGTGTCTGGTTTACAGGACAGGCCTGCTGAAAGTGCCCGTCCTCCCTACAGCAAGAGGAGGTTAACACTGCCATCGAAATGTATTGGTGCCAACCTAAGTGTGTCTTTTCTTGGATGCTTCTTGAACAGTGGTCAACTATACAGACTGACATTCTTTCAGAGGCAAAGACACCCAATACTGAGAAGTGGAAATCCTTTTAGAATTTGTGTGCTTTAAAAGTGCCCATGCTAGCATCATAGAATAGATGAAAGGGCTGTTTAAATATCAACAGGAAGTCTGGGTTTCATGTGATCCCACTCTTAAAGGGACAGTGTCCCAAAACGCTTTCAAAATAGTTTTTTTTTTTTTTTTGCATGCTTTTAGTCTGCCTTTTGAGCTCCCATAATGCCCTCCCCGAGGACCCTTGTTGCAGCTCCTGGTTTATAATTAATACTGAATCCGGGGGCTGAAGGCAGGCAGGTTTCAAAGAGGAGTGAAGATTACCCTTAAGGGAATGGAAGGAATTCTTCTTTCTTTTTGTTCCAGCAGAGGGCACAGAAGACTAAACTAATAGACATGATTGTGGTCACTGGACTGTTGCCATGGTACACTTCGACAAGCTGTCACTTTGAAATCAGCTGACCTTTTCAAACTGGTGCCTACAAACATTGTGTATTAAAGGGGTACCTGTAGTGGCAGTGAATCTAGAATCATTTCAATAGAAAACTTGTGGTTGAAAACTTATGACACCATTTAAAGCCCCAGCTCGGCCGGTTTACGATGTAGAAGCAATAAAACAACGTTCCGCTTCTCTCATGACGTCGGATCATTGATTTCCCTGTTTCAGAGCACTGATAGTCTATGGCTGCAGCTAACAAAATGATTTGCGATGGCATTGATCAGATTATTATGGATGAAATGAAGTCCAATAGAAGGTTACTTATATGAAGCATGGAGGTCCGACTGCCCCAGTTTAGCTTTGTCAGGCAGCGGTAGTGAATATTCAGTAACAAGGAGCTGCAATCAGCCTAAAACTGAACCAAAAAGGCTTATTATCTGAAACGAAGAGAAAGGGAGCGGTACCAGTCAGAAAGAGAAAGATGGAAACACACAAACAGGCAGTTTCAACAGACGAGAAAACAGCATTGCGAGCCACTGCACACAAACACACAATAAAACAGCATTGCGAACCACTGCACACACGCACACACGAGAAAACAGCATTGCGAACCACTACACACACACGAGAAAACAGCATTGCGAACCACTACACACACCAGAAAACAGCATTGCGAACCACTGCACACACACACACACACACACACACACGAGAAAACAGCATTGCGAACCACTGCACACACACACACGAGAAAACAGCATTGCGAACCACTGCACACACACACACACACATGAGAAAACAGCATTGCGAACCAATGCACACATGAGAAAACAGCATTGCGAACCACTGCACACACACAAGAAAACAGCATTGCAAATCACTGCACACACACGAGAAAACAGCATTGCAAACCACTGCACACACACACACACACATGAGAAAACAGCATTGCGAACCACTGCACACACACACACACATGAGAAAACAGCATTGCGAACCACTGCACACATGAGAAAACAGCATTGAGAAAACAGCATTGCGAAAACACTGCGACCACTGCACACATGAGAAAACAGCATTGCGAACCACTGCACACACATGAGAAAACAGCATTGCGAACCACTGCACACACACGAGAAAACAGCATTGCGAACCACTGCACACACACGAGAAAACAGCATTGCGAACCACTGCACACACACGAGAAAACAGTGACAAACTGAAGTTAACAATTTCCAAACTGGAAAACGATAATACACAGAAAGCACAATACTTCTCTTTTTTTTCTGGAATTCATACAAGTGTTCTGCTTTTTCAAGATTTTGTACAACTGATAACAAATAAAGTGCATCAAAGTGTGCAATAAAAAGCCTGTAACACTAGTATCTCAGGCTTCTGGTGACATTGCCCTCTGGTCTTGTCATTTATCTTGCCCACTTTGATGTAGTTACTTCCTTAGTGTTGATAAATACAATTGAGTTATATATGATTGTGTCTGCCTTTTTGATGATTTCATCTCGCTGAACGATGATGCCGGCCTTTGCACACTGGGTTTTCACCGCTGTATCTCATAAACCCATGTGTGCAACTTTAGGTCACCAGTAGGTCAGCTCCCTCAACTTGACCCAGAAAGTGGACAAAAAAACTGAAAATATCGCTAAACCATGATTTGTTGACCAAATCAGTGCAGTGAGAAGCGTTTATTGGATGTGCGAAGCACAAAGAGAGCTTTGTTATTTTTGGGTACAGGCCCCCTTTAAAGCTGCAAAGCATAAAGGCCTTCACTTTCACAGTTAACTCTGGAAAGACAATAAAAACAACCAGTCCAGGTGGCAATTTCTTTTTTAATTTTAGCTGCCTCAAGCAGGCAATGAACCATAAGGTACTGATCCTCCTCAAACTTAAAATGTTCTTAGTAACACACTGGTGTGTTAGCTGTCACATGAACTAAACTCATTGGCTAGGTCAGAGGTATGCAACTCCGGTCCTGAATTGCTGTTCCATTCCAGTTTTAACAGGCTGAATTTAATGCTTCAATTTATGAATTAGTACATGGTTGGAACAAAGACCTGGGCTGGAGTTACAAAGGTTGCCTCCCCCTGGGCTAGACTGTTCTTCAACTGAAAATAAATGTTTAACATATTGAATACGACACCTGTTAAACAGATTGCAGTGGAGAACACAGGCCAGTTAGATTCAATAAGTGTAGCTTTTTCACACAACCAGCACTTAGATAAGCTGCGCAAAGCATTGAAAAAAGCTTAAAGATGCACAGCTTGAATCGCATGCGAGCAAACTTCTTGTGCTTCACTGGTTCCCAGCGTCTCAATGGCTAGTGGAGCCTGCCTGGGAATTGCCAGAAACATGTGACCAAAAAGTCCGGATTTTCAGTTAAAAAGACCTGCTCACTTGCAGTGTGTGTTTGTGACTAGTGAAAAATCAACTGGATTCTTGATGTTTGGATTCTGGATTTCTGGGCACCGTCTTAGTCCCCCCTCAACCTAACCTAGCTATTTACCTATCTGTCAACCGAGTTTGTGGAAGGTAAATCTATATAATATATACACTGTTCTGTGTTTAAAGTGAGTGCTTTATATTGCTACAGTAAAGCGAAGCACAATGGTATCATTGCATTAGAAATGTGTATGATGTGCCTACAGGCTTTTTGTTAAGTATATTCCACTTGCAGTGTTGGAATATAAAATCATTCTGTTTCTGTGTTTATTTGCTTCATAGCCACGTTGTTTGTGGTAAATAAAGCAAATAATAATAGTAATGGTTTTTGTTTTTATTGTAAGTCCAAGTTTTTGTACAGTAGTTCAAAGTAGCATTACAGTTCAAATGTAAGGCTGTAGTTAACGCATACCCCATACATTGGTACAGTATTTATTTATTCAAGGTAGTGTTGCATTTTACTCACCCGAAATACCTTTTACTCACCTGGCCTCTAAATTGGAGAGTAAATTACTCACTGACCCAAGACCTCAGCTGGAGCGCGGCTCACAGCAATTAAGTGTTGTACTTCCAGTATCTGCAGGATTAGATTATTCTTAGATAGGCCTGATCAGTGGAAGGAAACTCGAACTACATCGAAACTTGTTTTGTAGTGTTGCTTCTGCTCAACATGCCAGGTGCAGAGGAGTGTGACAATTCATTGATCTTCATTGAGTGGCACCATCAAGAGCTAGAATTGTCAGCAGGATTCCAGAAGAGCGGGGCAGAGCCATTGGCACAAACAGCCGATCTCTTACCTTAATGCCTACATATGTGTGGGTGCTTAGTCAAAATACGAAATAATGATAATAAAAACTTGAAAGACATGCCGGCAAATGCAGCACTTACTGTACAAGACTTGAATTTGTTATCTCAGTATTTTTGTGTTTGTTTAGTGAGCCAGTTATCAGCCAGTACTGTAGAAGGAGCCAGTAGCTTCCCTAACCGAACAACTAAATGTAACCTGTATGTAGATATAAGAGCAGTGTATGTGTGTGTCAATGCCACTCCTGTATCTATACATGGAGTCTTTGCTATACTTTAATAGAAAGGTGTGAGTTCTCTTGGTGTAGTGCAAGACGGACAAGACAGGGCTTGACAGCGGCCAGTACAAACAAGGGACCTCAGCGTTGAAGTGTGCGTGCGTGCGTGCATGTGTGTGTGTGTGTGTGCGTGCATGTGTGTTTCACAGCCGAACTGTGCCATTGCCCAAAGGGTTTGAAGTGAAGTTTCGAAACGGGCTGTGTGCTTTTCTGCACTGACACCTGCTGTCATGCTCCAATCCCTGTAGTGCATGCTCAATTTTAGACGTGTTTCCAAACGTTGATGTTGCTCTAGTAAATGTCTAGAGGAGATTATGATGTAACTTTTTACTCCTGAAAGGGTCTGGTATTTCAAGCTTGTAACTGCACTCCAGATCAGTTTGAAATATTAATAAAAGTACTCAAGGGACACACAGCTGCAGCACTCTCTTTTCTTTGTGTAATCCTTTACCATTCTAAGATGTTTCTTGTCGTTCTGAATGTTTTTTTTCATGTTTTTTTCTGCTTCATGGTTTTGAGAAACCATGTGATCTTGTGCCCTTTGCTCTCTGTTGACCCCGGCTACTAAACTATACCATAAAAAACAAGGGGATTCAGAGTAAGAAGCAAGGAGAGACACTGTGATCGCAAACATCAGGAACAGGGAAGGCAGCTGTTGTTTTTCTTTTGTACTTTTAAACGACAGTAACGTTTTACTCTGGTATGTTAATGCACCTGTTTTTTTTTTGCCAGCTTTGTTTAGAGAAATCACTGGTTTTAATAGCTGCTGTCCTGCTATTGCAGCAACGTTGATGTATTAAAAAAAGCAATCCAGCTTGAATGAAAGCACAGTTTATGGCGCTATTCTTTATTTATTATAGCACCGCTGTCGGTATAGCCCCAGCCCCTCACTCTACAGAGACTGTTCTTTAATGGAGTGGCACTGATTAAGTGCTGTGCACTGGTCACAATAACAGGGTCAGAGGTGTGTTTTATTGCACAAAATTGTTTTAGGAATGTAAATGTTTGTAAAGTTTTTTTATGTGTGCGTGTGACAGAATGTTTTAAACTGTCCTTTTAACATACACAGCTGTAAATATTGTAAAAAAGCTCCTATTTAAAAAAAAAAGAAGACAAAAATGAAAATGTGAAACCCTTTTTCAATGTTCATTGTTGCTGATGTGAAATAAAGAAAACACCTTGAGTTAACAGAAGTGTGTTCTGCTTATTGGTACAGGAGTCAGGTGTGTAGAGCTTGAATGTACTGTGCTGTACAGTGTTTAGGGTGACACTTTCCAGGCTTCTAACTAGCAAATCTAGGCTGCTTTATTTCTACGTTTCACAAAATAGTATAATCTGCCTGCTTACAAAATTCGATTTCTGAGGCGTCCGTGTTTGGACCCTGCGCAGCGGACAGTACAGAAATGACCCACGGATAGACAGGGAGTGCGCACTGTAGGTGATGTCTTTCCAGGGACTCCTTCAAACACGGCAGACAAGATGAACCTTTCAAACGATGTGAAATCGGGGCTTTGAGTGTAGCTGCAGCTTAACCTGCACAGCACCTTGGCGCTCTTGTCAGTCTTTTCTGTTCCATTGCTTTATAATAGGGAGAACTAATAACTAAGGGAGAACTCTCACATCAGAATGTACAGCAGAGTCTAAGTTCTGGAATATTGAGAGTCTGATTGATGTGTCTGTCTGTTTGGCTGCTGCTCGAAAAAGAAATGGAATTGTGTTCATTTATTTGTTTATTTATTTTAAATTGGTTTAACCACAGATACAGCTGTGCAAACATACCCTGGGGCAGGTGTTGGACTTCACGTGCTGTATCTAACATACACGCCTTTATTGTTTAAATTGAAAACAAAGAAAAAATCTCATTAATCATTCATCTTCATTTTCTACAGCCAGACTGTGCCAGTGTATACTGCAAAAACAGCCTGCTTGTGTGGTTTGGCGAGTTTCAAGTCACTGTTTTGCGCAGAATATGTATATTGACGGGACGCATAGCTTTGAAACCAGTAAGACAAGCAGCTACTAGCTATTTTATTCATTGCAATTCATTTCCATCGCCCGAAACAACACATTACAGTACATTGCTCTTTTTAATAATGCTTTACTGTGGTTTCACTATGCTTCTATTACACTTTACTATGCTTTTACTGTGGACAACGTTTATAAGGGTAACTGTATGACTTCTCAAACACTTGCAAGCACACCTTAGGACATGGGTTAGGTTGTATCTTTGCATTATTATTCTCTGCACATGAATATAGTTCAGTACTCCAGAATGAATGCAAGGCATACAAGAGGTTGCTGGTGTGTAAGAACAGAAATGTGCTTTACTGTAGTTCATTTGGAATTGAGATGTCAAAAGCAGCACTTGTACATAGCATTACACCTACAACATTGCAATTACACTACTGCTGAAATACACACACTGGAGAATGCTTGTATTAATTGACACAAAAATCAATGCTAAATGTCTATTCAATTTTCATTACCTAAACAGTTGTAATTTAAATACACTGTAGTTTAGGTTGATCGAAAAGACCTGATTCAATTAACACTGAATTCAGCTTGTACAGCATTGGGTTCTCGTAATCAGATCACAGTAACCGATATGAATCCATAAGCTAGTGGTTATCTATGTAAGACTGGGCTGGGCTGAGGTTAGGGCTCATGGTACAATGCATCACAAGGGTTTAATCACAACGAATGCTTCAATTAAAGTACAGGTTACCGTCTAGCTGTGTATATCTTGACTGTCCAGGATACTGTAGGTGTCCCAACCCATATTGAGTCTCGATCAGAAGAACTTTCCCCACCAACTCTTACTACAAAACAGCAGGGTTTAACAAAACAGCAAAGTCCTTCTGCAAAAGAAGAGCAGGTAATGTCACCTGGAAGCCGTAAAAAAAAAAAAAATCATTGAAACAGGTGCAAACAACGCAAAGCCTCAGGCAACTGAAGAGAAGGTCTGAGCCACACGGATCCATGACACAAAGAAAGGAAACATAGGAGCATCTGCATTCCGGGCCCCTAGTTCCACTGCTAATGTATGCCCTTCCCTATTAACGCATTCAAATCTCTGAACAACTGAAAACAAGAAAATCTGTTCTTGGCTGTCTTGTTCTCAGTCACTCAGTATAGTATATTTAACAGCATGGCAGCCCTGTATAATGATTTCAGTACACATCAGTTTGTCTTCTTTCTTTCTTTGGGGGACGATCCCTTCTCCTTGTCAGCCCTGTCCTTGGCCTGTTGCGGTTCTTGCCAGGGTAGGCAGTTGTAGGAGAGGAGTGCGAGGATGAGAAAGGCTGTCATCCCAGTGTAACCGCCCAGGACCAGGCAGAGAGGCTGGGCTATGACAAACAGGCAGAACACATTGATGGAGGTACTGTTGTCCAACAGGAGACGCTTCTCCTGGCTTCCCTTCTGCACAGAGAAAAAGTAAACGAGCGCTGCAGCTGGGTAAAACGCCAGGTCTGCCATTGCTGTTACCTGCAAGAAATGGAAAGAAAGAAAGAAAGAAAGAAAGCTCTGAGGGGCGGCACAGAGACCTTGCTGTCTTGCAAGAGTGCCAGTGGCCTCAACCTTTCATCTCAGGTAAATATTAACTCAGTGCTGTTTGTTTAAAGGGGCAAAGTATCTCCTTGGACTGTGTTTTATTGCTGTTGAAGAAGACAATCTGATAAATTCCCCTTGTGGGGTTCTCTTATCTGCTGACTATGCAATACTGAAGTACTGCTAGAAATCCCCCCCCCCCCCCTTTAAACATTGTTATTGAACATCAAAGCTTTGCACGCATGTATTTTTAGACAATTGTTTAAGAATAGAAACCAACCAACAACTGTCACAGACCCTTTAGTGAAAAACAAGCTTTATTTTATAATCCAAACAGGCTGCTAATAAGGCACATACAGTTAAAGGGTTTAAGGTACGCTATGGGAAATCACATCATTCATTATCACATTGTAAAGAATCACATTGCAGAATATCACTTTGCAGAGTATCATATTACAGATAAGAGCAGTTGCAAAGTACAATAAAATCAGTAGATAAAGATCAAATTCAAATAAGAACACAAGATAGAGAATAGATAGAGAACTGAGAGCAGTTAACTTATATAAAAAACATTTGCTTATACAAGTCCAGTAAGTATGATGAATGTTTGAGAATGATTTCAAATAAAAGCAATTACAAAAAACGTGAATACAGATACCTATAAGAGTAAAGTCAAATACAAGATACAGGAAATAGTTATAATTAAGAGCAATAGTAGAATACAGCAAGGTATGGAACAGTTCAGTGTCAGTATAAGCTGATGCAAGTACTGGTACAGTTGGGTGCCATATAGTCCAGTATAGAGTTGTGATGTTTACAGATGCTGTCTGAACAGGTGTGTCTTGAGGAGGAGCTGGAAGGTGGTCGTGATATCCGTGGACAGGTCGTTCCACCACTGAGGGGCGAGGATGGAGAAGGAGCGGAGGGGACGTTTACAGGTGATCTGTCAGTAGGGGGGGTGAGAGGGGGTGTAGGGAGAAATAATAGTCTAGAGATAGGAGGGAGCAGAAAGGTCAAGACAGCGATAGGTGAGTACAAGTTTTCAATTGGATGCGATCAGGGATAGGGAGCCAGCAGAGCGCAGAGTTTTGGATGAGCTGGAGCGGACGAATGGCAGGGAGGCCGGCCAGGAGGGAGTTCCAGTAGTCAAGGTGGGACAGTCCCAGGGCCTGAACTAGGAGCTGTGTGGAGTAATTGGTGAGGAAGGGGCGAATTCTGAGTATGTTGCTGAGCAAGAAGCAACAGGAGAGTGCCAGAGTAGAGGTGCTGAGAGTAAGAGAGGGAGGGGTCGAGGGTGACACAGAGGCTCTTGGTGGATGAGGAGGGAGGAGGGAGGATAATGTGAGCTGCTCAACTTTTACACAGTCACTCCCCGGTAGGAAATGAGAAAGACAACGTGATTTAATAAATTCTATCTTGTTTCTCCAACTTTTCCATTTTGGTGAGGACGCTGGAGGAAATTCTCATTTGTTTGAAAAGCTGCTTTTGTTTTTCCCAGCTCTTGCCACACTGGCAGCCCACAAGCATTCCTTCCGGCGCACCAAGGTGGCCTCTGACAGCCTGTTATCTTGTTAGGCAGAGATAACAAGCAGCTGCTGGCTCTGGAGTGTGGGTGCTTCTCGAAGCTTTTCACCATTTGTCTTTTCTTGAGAAGCTGTAACCCGTTCAGGCCCACTGCCCTGTTCATAGGGGTCTCACAGTACAGGGTCTGTGGGACAGGCTTATGCTCAGTACAGTAGGTCAGTGTGCACTGATTCAGCTCAGATGGTCTCAGCTGATGGTTCACTGGTTCAGGAGACTTGTTCCCTTTAAAAAAACAAAACATGTTACTGTAAAGTTCTAAAGCCGTGCTACATTTCCCATAGACCTTGGCTGTGATTTTACAAACCTGCTGGGTGTCCAGTAATAGACTGGTAGATCTGCATTCCAATTCTTAAAGAAGGTCACCAGCCTTTGCTGGAATTGTCTCGTTAGTTTTTAATGAGTTTTATCTTAAAAATAGTTGTACTTGCAGTAAATGTTCTGTTTGATGAGCTTTGTTTCTTTTAAAATGTGCCACAGCTCACATTGGCATTAATGCCCTGTCCTACTCGCACGTTATCAATCAAATCTGTGGGACCTGATGGAAATAATATATGTTTCTGGGCCATTAAAAGAGGTGTAAACAGGAGCTCTTTTTAGTTGAGTCCCAAAAGAAGTTACCAAGTCAACCACAGATCTTTTTTTTGGGCCTTTCTGTATTAGTGAGCTCCTAAATTCCTATACTTACTACAGTGGACCTCAATGACCACCCCGTCTCTAAAAACACATCAGACATGTGCATCCTTGTGTATCTAACAATGTACATTCTCCGACCAATCACACATTTCCATTACAGGAGAATGTGTCTGAGGCACAGTCCCAGCCTGGTGGACCAAGGACTATTGAATTCTATGGTACTCAAGCATATGACACTACTCTAATGGAACTATAAATACAAAATACGAAGATGGGAACATTAGGAAAGGAAGACACACACTTCCTCTCTCTTTCTCTCTCTCTAGAAATTGTTCAGCTCATTTCTAAATGGTAGCTTTAATAAAACAAAGCATATCGCCCCGCAGTGGTGGAACGACCTTCCTACGAGTGTCAGGACTGCCCAGTCCCTGTCCACCTTCCGGGGCCTCTTCAAGACACCTCTTCAGACAACACCTGTGAAACTCAACTCTTCCCTTCTGGACAATATAGCACTCTGCCTTTAATGCATTTTAACTTGTTCTTATCTGCTCCCTATTGTATTTAATCCTGCAGTTAACCAGTTAATCTGTAGTATCTTCTATTTTATCTGCACTCACATCTACCCCTGATGTAACTATCAACACTGTTATCCGCTCTTGAACAGCCCCGATATCAAATCGCACTGTGTTTTGTATTTGCTCTTATTAGGAATGAAGTCATTGTATTTAGTATCTTGCTCTTAATTGTGCTGTAATTCTTGATATGTATTTTTTGTATACAACTGTAAGTCACCCTGGGTAAGGTAAGGACATCTGTTAAGAAATAAATAAATACTACTACTACTACTACTAATAATAATAATAATAATAATAATAATAATAATAATAATAATAATAATAATAGCCGCTGCCTGGTCACTTGATTAAGACCTATACTAAATATGGTGTTGGGTCCCTGTTGTGCGTGCCCTGATCACAGCCTTAACGCTGGGTGGCATTGTGTCCCACTATCATGCCTCTTTGGAGTGCTGTTAGCAGTTGTGCTGCTCCAACAGCATCATAGTGCTGCAGAAACCAGATTCCACTGTCAGCCTGTTTAGCATCTTCAGTGCAGAGCGATGCCAAATCCAGCCGTGTTGACGTGTCCTAACAAAGTGGCCAGGCAATGTATGTTTGTACACTGGACCCAGAAACCATTGTCAGACACAGCAACATTTCAGCGTTCGTGTGCTGCGGTCTTATTACACTCCTATGCAGCAGGCGTGTATAAAGTGTAGCGCTTGGCTTGATCAACTAGCAAACACCATGCTTACTTTATAGCTAGACTGCCGATATAAAGTGGCGTTGTTTCGGTTGCAGCAAGTCAAGGTGGCAGTTTCAAGAATCAATACACTGGAAAAGCTGAACACGTAGCCAAGGATTACAAAGAAATACAAGCGTTCTTAAAGAGGTTTTTAAGTGCTGCTAATTAACTAGCGGTGACTAAAAATAAGTCAAGAATTTTTTCACAATACTACAAAAATTGGCAATAACGTAAAATCTTTTTTTTTTTTTTTCTCGCAGTGATTTTGTGTGCGTGTGCGTGTGCGTGTGCGTGTTAGTTTTTTGGGTGCCCACGCGTTAGGAAAGTGTCTCCACAATTCAATTGTAATCCTCTCAGCCCATTCCCAACTGTCAGAAAGTTTCGCAATCTAAACGCACACCCGTGGGCTTGGGGAAATAGACCGTTAGTCTTAATTGATTTTTTGACAGCCAAGCTCCACATGATTTATCTGGCTTATTAGAGAATATTGCGGTCGGGTTTTTGTGCTATTTTTTAATTATTTTTTTTTTTTTTTTAGTGAACTATTATGTAGAAATTCGAGCAGATGGAGTTTTCTAGTGGTGCGTCTCCTCCAGTCCCGCCAATTCCAGTTTTTGTATCATTCACTGTTTTGAGATCTGGCACAATGCGTTTCTTCTGCACTTTATCTTTAAATAGACCGGTGGTGTGAGGTAGGCTGATGTGTAAAGGATTTTTCCTTTGAGATCTCTCAAGTTTTAAGGTCGTATCTGCTTTAATATAATTCAAACACATATCACCCGAGTCAGTGAAGGCAAAGCAAAGAGACGAATGAGGTGGGGGCAAATAATTAAGTTTACAAAGTTTTCTATAAAATAACTTCTAAAGAGCCAATGAAATAAAAATCGAAAATTATTGATTTGAATAAAATTACAAGCAGAGCTAATGTATAGGTTAATTAGTAAGGCTTTGATTTGTGTTTCCCTAGCAACCACTAAAGAAACCAAAATGGCCCTGAAAAACAACAATAATAATACTAACAATAATCTCTGTGTCTTGTGAGGTCATCGTGATGATTTAATTATGACGTCATAAGCACCAGTTCCACACACCTGGCTAGAAAGAAAAACATGTCTCGGACCAGACTTCCTGTAACATTCAAGCGGTTGGATACAGTTTTGTAACTCCAGATAGGTGACAAAAATGGAGACATTTAAAAAGAACTTACAAAACTGTATTGAATAATGACAATAAAACTGGTGGAGGAGAAAAAAAAACACATCCTACAATAGTCAGTTCTAGGTGAAACAAAGGCATGCATTAGACTGTCGGCATCAGATACGGAAATAATTGGTCTAAAAGATACTTTAGTAACTTCCCTAATATTTGTCTCAAATGATAGATCAGGATCAAAGATGACCCCAAACTCTTAATTGCTAGTTTAAGTTTTGATGAGAGACTGCAAGGTTCAAGCTCATGTAATGCCACACTTCCCTTTAGTTGGTTCTGTGATCCCACTGACATAATCTCTGTTTTATCTGAATTCAACACTAGAAAATTCTGTTGCATCCAATGCTTGATGCCTGTAAGGCAAGTAGCTAATAACACCCATGAAGAAAAAAAAAATCCTAGCTTTAGGGACAGATATAGCTGGGTATCATCAGCATAGCAATGGAAGTTCACTCCGTGTTTGCGGATAATGTCACCCAATGGTAGCATATATAATGATAACAGCAAGGGACCAGCAAGGGACGCAAGGGACCAGCAAGGGACCTAGCCCAGTGGAACACCACAGACAACTTCCCATAATGCACATTTTGTTGACTTTGGGATTCTATGTTGATATATTTTGAAAGTTAAACGACTGGTTTGTTTTTGTAAGTACTTGTGGAATCTATAGACTGTGCTTAGGTTCTGTCGGTTTTGTCTTTGCCTCAAATGTACCTCTCTGCATCCAGAAATGAGATTCTTTACAGCCTCACTGCTGGTTCAATTCTCTTGCCAGCACAATCGTTAAGGGCTGCTGCTAAAATGTTTTCAAAATCATGGTCAACGGTTAGCATTCTTGTCTTTAGGAGCTCAATGCCAAACATCTCAAATGCATAAAAGCAATGCCTTTCTAGTCGCTGTTTTTAAAGTCACTCCGCAGTCTCGTGTAGGGAAATGTCAAGTCATTTAAACTGCGAGCGTTCTCACACTGAGCGACTCAGTGACTTAACAGCACCCATAGACTCTTAATAACGATCAGAAGCTGAAACAATCTCTTCTGTTGGGAACCGTTTCATTTAAAATTGAACGACATACACGAGTGTACTTGCTAGCTGCAGTCTGATCAACGTTTATTTAATGGACTACCCCCCTAGTAATCACGAATCACATTAAACTAGATATACATTTCTTCGCAGTTCAAAAATGCAATTTTCAAAATCTTAAATCAGCCAGCACCTGATGAAGCAACTTTAATGTAATCCATAACTATACAACTCTCAACCGTAAAATAGGTTTCTTTACTAAGAACATGTTTTCTACTAGCTTCTTAGCATTTCTACAATATCTTCCCTAAAATCTGCGCTGGCATTGCATTTGTGCAAACTGCTGTTGCAATGCTAGAGCAGGGTTCCTTAGCGGCTCCATGGGAGATGCGAGCGCGTGACGGGAGCTGTCCAGCGGTACAGGGTGCTGAACCTGAGGACGCTAACGTATATGACAATTATATTACACCGTAGCTTATTTAGGTTGAATTTCCTTGTGTGAACGGAACTCAAGCTGAATTCAATACAGAATTGATCTTAATCCCTCATCATCGGTGTACACTGGATGCAGACACCGGCACGGGTTGCATGTAATCATATGTGGGCGGGGTTTCTCGATTGCAGTCCCTTCACTGGGCTATCGCTGGAAGAAGCTTTCTTCACAGAAGTAGTTGTCTTGTGCTGGCAGAGTTAGGCGCCTCGATCCCGTGCGCTGGGTAGGGCAGTGCTGTAACTCGCCTCTGATTAAACACTTTCCCCTCGTTTTGCTCTGTTGTTCCCTTCCTTCCCAGGGACCGCACAGGGGGCTATCGACCCGGCTCCTTCTCTCTGTGTGAGGACTCCGTTTTGCTTCTCGGACTTTAATAGGGGAAGCCTGTCTGGAGCAAGGAGTGACCCGGATCTTTGGATGCTGATGGAGGGAGACGTTATGGACAAACTGGATGATATGGCATCTGTGAGTGAGTTTGACCCCATCGCAGGCAATATTCCAGCCACCAAAGTCGAGATTACTGTGTCTTGCAGGTAAGGGTCTATCAATGGACCAGTTATGAGTGGACGTTTGCATTTTTTCTAAAAACTGGTATTACAAAATAATTACTAGTAGCAGTAGTATATTGAACAGTTATTTGAATTGTGTCTTATGCATCATTATATCGTCACTGTGTGAACTCGTTTACTTTTAGTTCCCTCTCAGGCTTCTGCAGCACTCCATTTCATTCGCAGGATAGGACGTGCACTGTCTGTAGTAGGCTATTACCCGCGAATTCTGCGCGAGTTTCATCTGCTGCAAAGCACTGCAAAGCTGGGGCCGGGTTTATGTTGCATGCCAGAAAGCGTTCAGCAGCTTCTGTTAGAATAGGGGTGTGTGCAAGGATCTTGCCAGGTATTTCAAACCCAGCTGGCTTAGTGGAGTCCTGTAAACGGGAATACTGATGTCATATAATGAACATGACACGGAGCTTTACTCCCGTGCATTATTAATACACTTACGCGTCTTCAACTTTTAACACGAGTTCACTGTGATTCCAGAGAGAATGTTTTGATACTCCTATGAATAGATCACACATTGCAAATACAAGAGGTTGGACAATTTAGATGTTACATGGAGAAGCAGAAAAGTTATCTCTCTCTCTCTCTCTCTCTCTCTCTCTCTCTCTCTCTCTCTCTCTCTCTCTCTCTCTCTCTCTCTATATATCTATATATATATATATATATATATATATATATATATATATAAAACACACACACACACACACACACACACACACACATATATCAATAAAAAGAAAGTGGACATTTATAAAAGAAACAGAAGGAGACATGCTCCACTGCAAGCAGAGTTTGACCACTAGGAGGTAGCAGTGTTTTAAAAAGATTGTTGTTATTGAAATATGTGAAACAGACCATTTCATAAAGATACAATTAGAAGTAGAAATAAGACCCTATTTAGACACATTCACTGTATATATTCACATTATATCTTTATTCTTTACTCTAATTTATATATAAACGCCAATTAGAAATACGTTTCATTTAAACTGTATAGCCTTGATGTGTGGAATACAATTACTGTAAGGTATTTATTTTCAGAAAATAAATAATGCTGTGAAAGATTTAAGTTTAAATATCACTTTAACTCAATTTAATTACCTGGGTCAGGGATTATTATTATTATTATTATTATTATTATTATTATTATTATTATTATTATTATTATTATTATTATTATATATTATTATTGTTATAAACCACACATGTAAACTGCACTCTATTGGCTTGTTGTATATAACTCTTCTCAGAGTGTAGATTTATCTCATCGTTTATCTTTTACTTTCCAATGTATAACTATAACGAATCAGAAGACAGATCAAAACTAATATCCAAAGAACTACTCTGTACCGAAATCCTATACACAAGAAACAGAGTTCTGAAAGTCAGTAACAAGGCTTTAAAATGCTGCTGCAGTGCATCAGTGTTTTAGAAGACTCCCTGTCTCTGTTTTGTGATATTGCTTTAATTAGCCCAGTAAGCTGCTGATGCATTCGCTGTTCATATTGTCTGACAGCACGTTGCTGCTCCTCCACTGGTTTCAAGTCTCAAGTCTTTGCCACTTGCAGGGTGTCCAATGGAAACTCAAGTCAGTAGGGTTGAAATGTCTTTAGTTGGTACTGTTTGTTCTGGATATCAAAAACAAAATAAAATCCATTCCAGGAATGAAGACAGCTACTGTATCAGAGAGCAAATTGTCTTCTTTGATATTTTATTCGAAATCTAAAGGTATTCTCACACAGCTGCCTCTTATTGGCTGCCCTTCATTGTGCATGCTGCTGGAATCGATGGCTTTCCAACTGATGTTTGACCTCAATCAGCCAGGGAGGAAACTGTGTAGAGAAACCCTAACTGCCTGCCTGTTACAATGCCAAGCGGGGCTTTCTGCTCAGTTCTGTGGTCATGTGCTTGGATGCCTGTATTCTGATGATTTTTGCTGTCAAACTGTTTATCTTTCTAAGATGCTGTACAGATTAAGGGAAGCCAAATGTTGCTTTATGCCTTTTAAATGCACAGCCAGGATACTGTAATGTACCTCTGAGCACTGGTGTGTATGGACTGTAGTCCCCAATTCATTTTTACCCCATTTTTCAGGGGTCCAGTGAGTCGAGGACACCTTGGCCGACCTAAGCACCCCCCCCCCCCCCCCCCATGGCAGTGGATTAGCCTGAACTCAAACCGGCGATGTCCAGGCTGTAGGGCACATCCTGCACTCCACGCGGAGTGCCTTTACTGGATGAGACACTCCCAGTGCGTTTGAGACTAAGGCACTGCAAGTACCCTTAGTGATTGGAGATTACTGTGCTTCAGGAGGAATATTCCCACACAGATATTTTACACCACTCGTGATTGCTATATAAGTACCTGTCATTTGTTTTTTCTAATTCTCTAAGCAACAGGTGTTTTTCAGCATGTTCATCTTTTCCAATTTTCAGCTTCTTCTGCTTCCTGCCGTCAGAAAGTGCTTTTGATCCAAAATATTCAATGCAGATATTTCATTCTGAGAGCCGCCTACCAAATAATCCTCCATTTGTTGCTTGATGAGAAAAGTTAGGAGAGGATTGTTTGCAAGCAAAGCAAGTGGGAAGAATAGAAACATCGCAAAAAAAGAAAAAGCCAGTAAGCCATTTTAACATACGAGATGCAATCTCTTGGCTTCCACAAAAGAAAATATTAAGGGCTTTCGATTGAAACGAGAGAGAGAGAGAGAGAGAGAGAGAGAGAGAGAGAGAGAGAGAGAGAGAGAGAGAGAGAGAGAGCTTTGGCAATACCGCTAACATTGTCATGCCAATAAAACACCTTTGAATTTAATTTGAGAGAGTACAGAGAACTTAAAAACAGCAAGCTGCTCTATATCCAAGCAGAGCCAGGATCTGACAAGATGCTCATCAATCACTGGAAATACTTCATGAAGAAGAAAAGTAATTGATAAACTGAAAACACACGACTTTAATAATTAGATACAATAATTACTTTCACACTTCAACAACAGTATCAGTCTGCCCGGCTAGTTCTAGTTCTCTGAAAGATGTTGCAAGATGTCTCCAAAATGTTGCAGCTAATTATTAAATTAGTGACTTTTCAGTTTATAGTTTATAGTTTATAGTTTTATATATATATATATATATATATATATATATATATATTATATATATATATATATATATATATATATATCTATATATATATACAGCCAGTAGATAGGTTTCTTGATTGCTTGAATAGTATTGTTCCTTGGGATAACAATTTACTGAGCTCAAATCATGTGATTTCATAAAAAAGCCAAGTGCTCGTTGATTAAGAATCTGTATAAATAGCCATTCAAACAGATTTTAATTAATGCAAAAAGATACGACTGTGCCCCTCTTGAGTAATGAAGATCGCTTGTTTGCTAGCGGCATGATTGAAGGCAGCCTGTCTGAGAGAGAAGTTGAATGAAGTGTTCTGCTTCAACAATCAACAGACTAGTCCAGAGAAACCAGTAAACCAGCTCTGTGAGGGACAGGCCATGTCCTGGAAGGCAGAGGGTCACCACACCGGCACAAGACTGTTATGCTGACTGTTGCATTGTTCAAGCCAAACCGTGGGGTGGTGGAAGTGTTATGATGTGGGGAGGAATTTCCTTTAACACAAGAATGACTTTGGTGCAGATTGAGTGCAACCTTACTGCTCAGAGACAGATTGGCGAAGTTCTTGAGGCAACAGTTTTTCTGTTCCAGCAAGACAATCTGAATGTGTCGCTTTTCCAGGAGGACAATGCAAGACCACACAGTGCTAGGATTACAATTGCACGACTTCAAAAAAACAATGTCGAGGTCTTGCCAGCGTTTTCTCCTGAACTGAGTCCAA
This sequence comes from Polyodon spathula, assembly GCF_017654505.1. Taxonomy (NCBI): domain Eukaryota; kingdom Metazoa; phylum Chordata; class Actinopteri; order Acipenseriformes; family Polyodontidae; genus Polyodon; species Polyodon spathula. Next base: position 2,952,768 of record NC_054572.1, on the reverse strand, counting down.
TAGAACATCTGTGAGACCAAACCACCAGTGCCATCCACAGGAGACAACCGCAACCAGCCAACTTTCGCCAGCTGGCTGCAGCTGCACAGGAAGAGCGGCAGAACATCCCACAGCAGACTATCCAGAGGCTGATCAGGGCTGTGCATCAACACTGCCAGGATTGTGTTAATGCTCAAGGAGGTCATACTAACTTTGTAATGTTTTCATTTTGACTGAAAATGTATGATTCTTTGATCTGTATTTTTATTCACATTTTCTGTGATTTTGTTTGAGATCTATATTTAAAATAGTTCATTAAATCCATTAGACATGAGTGTTGCGCTTCTGTGCATCATTATATATATTATATATATATTCTATAATATTATATATATATATATATATATATATATATATATATATATATAGGGACATCAGATTCGGATCTATAGAAAAAGCATTTACACATCCATAAATAGGTTAGTGAACCAAAACATCATGCAAACTGCTTTAAACACGGGGAAGTTGTTTGCTTTAAAAGTAAGCAAACATAAACCAGATTAATTACACTACAATACAGAGTGTTGCTATGCGGTTTGTTAAAAGCCATCTCCACACAAAGCGTTAAAAAAAATACAAAACACATGGTCAATGTACAGTAACCTGCAACTGATGGCTTCTTTCTTAACTCTAGAAGTCCCTGCCTCCCTGGTTCTGCTTTCTTAATATCTCTGTCACGGTACTTTGAAACTTTGAAACTTTAAAATAGCTAATAAGCAGCTCAGTTAGAATATTGCTTCGGCTATTTTAAACAAACGGCTGGTCAGCAATGCGATTATGAAGCTTGCTTTGTTTAATTTAAATGAATTTAAAAGCTACAACAATATCTGCAAGTGTGCGCGCCATCATAAAAACACATTACACAAAAAAATTGCTTTCTCGATGGGTATATTGAAATGTCACTGCTGACACATGCACACAACCCTTCTCTCTTAAAGGGGAATGCACCATAAGGCTGACTGCTAGAACGCTTTCTTTCTGTTTCCATCGCCGACACTGCATTTGCTGTCAGTGCCATTACTCTCATAGCCTACTTTTAATATTTATTTATCGAGGCGGTTAATTGATCAGAGCCACTAGTATGTACTGTATATCTATTATATTATATATATATATATATAGATAAAATATATATATATATATATGTAACACATACATAATTACACACACACACACACACACACACACACACACACACACACACACACACACACACACCTGACCTTCGCATGGTACATGTGTTTACCAAAAGATAATGCAGGGACTTTTTGTTCAATAATCAACCAATCAACCAATCAATCAATCAATCAATCCAGTATAGCACCCTTTGCAACAAGCTGCCCCAGAGCTCTTCACATGGCAAAACAAGAACATGTACATAGCAGCAAGCATTATAAGCAGACCAACAAATTAGTAAATACAATAAAATACATAAATAAGATAAAATAATAAAAGCAGTAAAACATACAGCAAAAAGGCAGTAGTAGTAATCATGTATACAGTATGATAGTTTTAAATCCTTTACAGAGACATTCAATTTAGGGCCCTGTAGCCGAATGCTCTACCATCTGTGGGGGTTTTTGTTTTTTTTTAATGTTTGGAACAGTGGAGTGAGTGACCTGGAACATATGGGACCAATAAGTCACTCAGGTAGGATGGAGCCAACCCATTTAAGGCTTTTTTCTGTATTCGGGTTAAACCCGAAATAGGTAATACTGTATATGAATAAACACATGTGCAGTTATCTGTGATACAAATGCAACAGAGAAGAACGTGCGCTGTTGTCAGTAAGATGATTGACCTATTAGAAAAATGTGGCTTATATACTGTCAATCATAACCCCTTGGTTAACGATTGCAACAGCTCACCCAATCTACGGCTGCCACATTGTTTCCCTTCCGGGTCGATGATTTAGTCTACTGTAGCTCCGCCCCTTTTCTAGGTGGTCGACTTCAGCCTAACTCTGGGAATGAATTGTATGGCCATCCAATCCAGGGCACTCTGTTCCCTTTATACAGCGCCCTCACAGGTCGGGAGGGAGATCTATCACCAAGAATCATTCTGTGTCATCTGAAGTGTGTGCTGTCAGCTGCCCGTTTCTTTTTACAAAGCAGACTTACTATACAGCCAGCTCAGAGCTACCGTGTCGGAGGACAATGCAGCTCTGGATGGCTTACATGCAAGCTTGCAGGTGCCCAGCCAGACCACAGGTGTCGTTGGTGCGTGGTGAGCCGAGGACACCCTGTACGATCCAAGCCCTCTCTCCCCCCTGGGTGGTGCTCGGCCAATTATGCGCCACACCCTGGGAGCTCCCATCTTCGGTTGGCAATGGAACAGCCTGGACTTGAACTGGCGTCCTCCAGGCTATGGGGTGCATCCTGCACTCCAGGTGGAGAGCCTTTACCAGATGCACCACTTGGGAGCCTGCTCCCCAGCAAAATCTTAATTGAAAAGTGACAGGAATGTCCCCAGACCCCTCACCATATGCTGTCTTTATGTAGGTTACACAACCTGGCACTGTGTGTGTGTGTCACAGTACAATAAATCAGTACAGCTGTGCAAGCTTTCTTTATAGAAATACATGAATAAATCAGTTCAATTTTCTGTTTGAAAGGAGGAACAGAGTCCCCCAGCGGGGGAGAAATCGAGTCAGAAAGAGCTTAGAAAGTTTTTACCGGATGGAAAATGAACACAAATGGATTCAGTTGTTTTTCTCTTATAAATTCTACAGTAATGCATGTTTATGAAGACGGAATGCACCAGCGGCAATAGATCTTTTAAAATGCAGCTTCACCTGCACAGTAAAGCAGTATGAACGAGCACACAGTTTAACTGCCCAGAGGTAGAAGGAGATAGATCAGAAGCTAGTGTCGTGTGAAAGCGGTTGGTGTTACACAACAAAGGAAAGCAATTAAAGAGTGGAAGAGCCTCCTGCTTCCATTGATCTTCTCGGAGTGAATGACATGTGTAGCAGCAGCCTGAGCCTGGCAACCTATCTGACAGCTTAATGCTCAATAGAGTACAGTACAGATAGATCAACCTTCATTGACCTCCACTGGGCCATGAGCCAGCCATCTCACCAATGTGCAATCTCTAATGTCTGAGTACAATGACAGTGTCACAATGAAAGACAGGATTACATTTACTAGAGACTTATGTCTTGTTTTTTTCCATTATGGCATGTTTGTATCTATTAATAACAGCCACTCATCGCTATGCAGTGTTTTTTTGCTTTGTTTAGAGTTTTGATTGCCACATTCTGCTTTCAGGTCAGAAATTTACATTTAAATGAAATTCCCTTAAAGAGAGCCGTTCAGTGTGTGTCAATATTGATCTGTATTCAGTGTACAGTAGGGCTGACACCACTGCTCCTAATCAGTACCTAGGGCAAGGCTAATGCTACCAAATTAACCCTCAAACCCAATTTGACAGGACAAGCCATCCTGCTGATTGACCAAACAGTTTCTACTCAAAACACATCTGAGAGTTGCAAAAGAAAGAAAGTTAGCATTATGTTTTGGCAGGACACGGCTACATTGAACCCTGTACACAGATGGAAATATAATGAGGAAACTAATACATGAAACAGTACAGAAAGAGGATTGATCAGACTGGTCTTGCTGTAAATGGATTTGCAGTTTATTATCAGATGGACTATTAAGTTATGCTGTCTGGAATACTTGGAATCGGATCGCCAGGTTTAGACTCAAGAGTTCCATTCTTAGAGCTCCAAATGCTTTTCTTTTCTATTTCTACAGTATATACTTATACTCTACATTCCACTTTTTTTCAGCTGCAGGAATTTCCGCCCACTAGCAGAGATAAATGTCAGTCATAAATACATTTGAATGTTCTGCTGTGTGGCTAATTCCAACTAATATTTAGTGCTTAAATTTAATCCATTCCACTGCAAAAATGCCACGCCATATCATTTCAAAGAGTCAGACAGGCTCCATCTAGCAATATGTATTTTTGTGTGAAATCTAACACAAACGATTTGCATTTTCGAAGGGAAAATGACCCATTATTGTATCTAATTACAGCAATTTGCCAGCAATTATTGTTCATTAAATCACAGTCAATTTAATGGGGGATCGGTGTTCGTCTACATTTTACAGCTTCTTTAACCAGTAAAATACATTTCTGTAGGGTTCTTTAAGCTTCACACAGTTTAATGTTGATTTTTACAATATTTAAAATATTATATTTTCTATGTTTGTATAACTAGGCATACTGGGAGCTTCAGGTTTTTCTGAATATGCCCCAAATATCAGACGTGTCTTCTGACAGTCCGAAACTCACTATCTCCGTCTGTTTTAACCCGACTCTCATCAGAACATTGTTTCCATCGTAAAATGAAACACTTTTCTGCTGTTTTCCGACAGGTGGAATAGGTGCGATTTAAATACCGGAAATGTGAAAAAATGGCAAGTTATCAAAAGTACCCATCCATTTAAAATGGAGATATCAAAAACACAAGCCAAGTTTCAAGAAACCATTGGGGCAACCTTGGCCAGCACAAAGCAAATAGGCACAACTGTAAAACCCATGGGGACCAAGGTTGCCCCAATTGTTTCTACGAACTTGGCTTGTGTTTTAGATGCAAGTTCAATCCGCTTTTATTGCGCCTGAAACCTTGACCCCCTTTGGTTTTACAGCTGTGCATATTTGCTTTGTGCTGGGCAAGGCTGCCCCAATTATTTCTTTTAACTTGCATTTTTGATATCTCCATTTTAAACGGCTGGGCACCTTTGATAACTTGGCATTTTTTTCACATTTCCAATGTGTTTTTTGCTTCAGATATCACTTCTGTTTTCACTTAATGGATAGTAGCACACACACACACATTACAGGAATAGCAAAACTGTTCAACCTATATTGAGGCAATGTATTGCCATTTGGGTAGGAGCAGCCTGGTCTGTTGAAAGGGTTAAGATGTGAATCTGTGTAGCGTAGCGGTTATGTAGTTGGAGTGAAAGTATGACTAGTTAGGGTTCAAATCGATATGCAGGTGTAGCAAAGTGGTTAACTGTGTGCAGGTGAAGGTAATGCAGCGGTGATTAATAAACAGACAGACAATTATAATCCAGGTGCAATGTTGTTTAATGGTTTTTAAATGCAATGGCATGATGGCAAAACAACAGTAAATAATAACAATGGCAATGAGGCAATACAGCGGCCTGTATTGGTTATTTGTAATCCGCGGGTTGTCCCTGAAATAATAACAGTCCCATTTCAGTTCACCTGCACGTAAGACATGCACAAACAGTTTGGCACCAGAGTAGGGGGGTAAGGGGGGTATGGAGGAATGCTGTTGGGTTGATCAATACAAACGCAATGGTGCAAAACCTGTGAGTGTGCAGAGCAACAAGCCTCTGAATTGTAAAGGCTCTGCTCTGCTGTGTGATTGATTATTGTAGTGCTGCAGCAGAGCAAACAAGATCCCACGCTGCATCCCCCCAGACTGCCACAACCACGGGTCCATGTAAATTCTTTGACTGTTCAGGGAGTTCACACTTGCCAGCAGAGCACAGAGCAATTTGAGCTTGGCTTTCCTCCACTCTTTTTCAAGCTGCAACTGAGGCACAGGTGAGATTTCATTATCTGGCAGACTACTTTACTAAAGCAAGACTTTGAAAAAATAATGGTCAACTGAACAAATGCGGTGTGTGCTTTTTTGGTGATAAATCTGTTGCTTCACTGGAGAAAGCTCCAGAGGGAAGGTCTTCAGCAGCCAGAGTAAATGTTACTAAAACAACACACACACACACACATTCAATTGTTATATCATTTAGGCAGAGCATTCTGTTTTAATGTTTTAGAGCCCATCTGTTGTGGGCTATTGCCTGCTAATAAAGCTTCCTGATTGGTGGATGCCACAAATGTCTGTTCGAGGTGGAAAAACTATTGCTGAGCACATATACCGCAACCAGTCAAAAGTGCTGTATACAGATGACATGAGGATGGCTTTGTGTGGCGTGGGTGGTGACGTCAGACCAGGGAAGCAGTACACAGACAGATGGAGGTACGGGGCTAAACTGGCTGCAGCTGTGTATTTATTAAAGAATAAAACAAAAACACTTTTACAAAACACAAGAGAAAGGGCATATTGGCCAAAAAACACCATTCCTAGAAACGACTAGCTTTCACTCTGTAGTCATGACAGCATTCGCTCTCTTTCTCTATATTTACGTCTGTCTTCTGAGCTCTCTCAAGCTCTCCCTCTAATGAGCCTGGAGTGGGTCTTTTTATAGTCTGTGGCTGGAGCCGTTAATCAAATAATTACCTTATTAAGGCTCCAGCCACATTCCCATGAGATTTTATAAGGATGGGGGTTTAACTAAACCTAACTATACCCTAAAAGACCATCTTTTTTGTCTCAAATATTAAATAACAATGACGGACGGCCTTCAATAATACTAATGAAAACATACAGAAATATACACAAGGGGTGTGCACCCCATCACAACAGCATGGAAAAGCCTGATCTCTACTTGAAATACCCACTTGTGCGTAGCGAATGAAGAGATTTCAGAAGGAAAAAACTGCCTCTCTAATTGTGGCGTACATTCCACACTCCTGGGACCGTGCAGGAGAGGGGAGTTTAATTGTCCTCCCAGCACTGAGATACATTAGTGCCATTAGCTGCAGCTGTATTAAAATAAATCCCCTTCCCTCTGATTGAGCCACACTGCTGATAACCAGAATAGCTGCAGCAAATTAAAAATAAAAAACTGAGAATGGATAATGGGTTTCCAATACTGTCCTGTATCATGCATGGATAATGGCTTTCAATACTGTCCTGTATCATGCATGGATAATGGCTTTCAATACTGTCCTGTATCATGCATGGATAATGGCTTTCAATACTGTCCTGTATCATGCATGGATAATGGGTTTCAATACTGTCCTGTATCGTGCATGGATAATGGGTTTCAATACTGTCCCGTATCATGCATGGATAATGGGTTTCAATACTGTCCTGTATCATGCATAGATAATGGGTTTCAATACTGTCCCGTATCATGCATGGATAATGCGTTTCCAGTACTGTCCTGTATCATGCATGGATAATGGGTTTCAATACTGTCCCGTATCATGCATGGATAATGCGTTTCCAGTACTGTCCTGTATCATGCATGGATAATGGGTTTCAATACTGTCCTGTATCATCCATGAATAATGGATTTCCAATACTGTCCCGTATCATGTATGGATAATGGATTTCCAATACTGTTTTAGCTCACAGTATACAACAACATATTTAAAACATCAAACAATTAAAAAATAAAAAGCAGGATTGCATACATTCAGTGATATTCCAAGCAGGACCCGTTCTGGAATTTCAGGCACAGTCAATGATTGCAATGATTCAATTCAAGTTTTTGATGACATGTCACAAGCAGTACAGTAGGGAGTAATATGCATTTAGAGTCGGGGCTGGAAGCCAATTAGAGTCCAGGTAACATGATGAGCCGTGCAGTGGCGAGGGAGGCTGCTGTAACTCCCTGCAGCGCTGCGCTGAACCCACGCTGCTCCAGAGGAACCTGACACAGCTTTGTTCAGACACAGTGGATCATTATTGTAACAAATAATAGGATGCAAGAGATACCGATTGAGAACTATAACAAAGGAGCGAGATATTCCCGAACATGGCCTTGTCCAGCGCTGTGGTCTGCTTTGAAAAGGAGTGGCATGTAATTTCTCTTTAATGAAGTCCAGATGCACTGTATTGTATTTATCTGAGCAGAATCGCTTCAGTGTCACTCTCGCTAGACTATATATATATATATATATATATATATATAATATATATATATAGTGCTGCGTTCTCTTAACGAGTCAGCCCACAATGAAATCAGTTCGGACTTCTCTTTTCTTTACTGCTGCAGTTTAAATAAAGCAACGGCAGCTGCACATATTTTTAATGCACAATCACATAGGCATCAACACATGAAAATAATACAAAAGAAAAAATATATATAAACATATGGTCATTAAAAGTTATAAAATAAATGTAGTCCTTTTAGTGGTACCACTTTAGCAACACGTGTGCCTTAAAACCATACAAGTCCTTGAATTAGCTCTCATCTGATCCTTAAAGCGATGTCCAGTGTGATGTCTCGATTGCAGTTCAACGTGGTTCTTCAACCTAAAATAAAATATTGAGAACTAAAATATTCCTAGCCCTCTCAGCTACTTCAGGTCTTTTATCAAGGATTTGATCCTAAAGTCACAGACACACATCACAGACTGGCAGCGTCCATCTTAGTTTTCTATATTCACTGGAGAGCATGTTGTATTAAGGGCTCTTAAAGGTACTATGCCAAATTAAAATAAGTCTGCCGACTAAATATTAATAAAGTCTTATTTTGATTTAATGAACTTTTTAACAGTAATTAAACAACTCTAGTCCTTTGTTGGTAACATACACTATAAAATAATAATAAAATAATGTTTTATTTTATAGGGGCTTCCATATGCATGGTTTAAGATGTTGATTTTCACCTTTGGAGCACCAAGGACCTTATTATCTAAATGGTGCTGGAAGTTTTCCTAAATAATCCTAAGAAGATTCCCTATTAGGTCTTCCTTAGCTGGGTGGAGATGTGCAGTGGTGCTCTGTCTGCACACTCACCAGGGTTCAGGGCTGGTGTATAGAGGTGCTAACATGGTTGTTGCCTAAAAACTTATTTGTTTGTCTGGACTTTACAAGGTCTTTGTGATAAAATGTGCTGTTAAAACTTGTTTGTCTTGTGGGCAGAGATGCCACACAATGCAAATAGGTTTCTGAAAGCAAGCATATCTCTACTGAGACTGCAGAGATTGTGTAAATGATCATATCTTTGTTGCATTTACCTGATATGTGACACCAAACGAAGCTGCAATTTAAATCCCAACAGCTCAAAACAAACTCACTGGGATCAACAATCTCAGTTAACCTTTTATTGAAAAAAGAAATACACTACAAGGATTGTGTTTACCGTTTATTAACATGAAAAAAATCTGTTCAAATAATAACAATAAAACATATAATAATGCACTGCAAATTGATGCAATCCAGTCTAAATTTTGAATTTATTTACACACACCAGAAATAAAAAAAATAAAAAACATACAAAAAAAAGTTTCCCCACAGTGTTCAAACACCGCCTCTGCTGCAGTAGACTCCCTGTGGATCATAAAACCTTCCGTAACACTAAAAAAAATACCGAAAGAAACAGCTTGACAAATGTTCCTGCAGAGCTGTCTTATTTAGAACATGTTTGTCTCCCTCAGTTTCTTTTTGAAGATTTATGATCAGGTTTTGTGATGGATGCATCTGGATTCACTTGGTGGACCAGCGCATGAATAAGCCCTATATGGAAGCATAGATTATTATTACAAGACTAGACTCCATCAATACAAGTCGATTGCAGTTTGATGACAGGTCACAGTGCTGCTTATAATCCGTTAGTCCTTAGAGAGAGAGCTCAGACCCCTCTTCTCCCCAGGCAATAACATTCCTGTGCAGGTGTGGAAACGCGAGTCTGGACATATATCCTCAGCTCACTGAGCACCCTTGAGCTTTTATTGTATGTAGGTACAGTCGTCTCCATATAAGAGAACACCCCTTGGGAAGCAAGCGAAAGTTTCTCTAAGACGAAGTTAGCCACCACACACAATATGAATCAATCAAAAATCTAAAAAATTCTGTGAAGTTACAATGCGTCCATGAGGTAGCCCCACAGTCGGAGCATCTCCAGCTAGTATCATCTTTATTTATAAAACGGAATGTTTGCATGCTGCACGCTGATTGGCTGTTGAGGATTTTTGACCCTGCATTTAAATAGTACAATGAACGACGGAACAAGTAAATCATCAGTTTAAAAAAATGCAAGAGACACAAAGATTTAACAAGGCAACAACTTAATGGAATCGAAGAAAAGTAAAATAATTGGGCAGCTGGTGTTTTTTTTATTGATTTGATTAAACAAAGAAATGGTTATCGGCTTAAAAACTGTTTGTCTTGAAAATGTAAATGGACTGTTAGGATAACTCTCTGTTTCAGTGCTCAATTCGGCTGGTCAAGAGTACTCCGTGCCGGTCTCAATCGAACAAAGTAAATAGCAATACAAAAAATAAAAACCAGTCTAAACAGTGCTGACATAAACCGTAATCATAGTTAATGACCAGGCATTACAAATGCCAATCATGTCTTTTTGTACTGGCTTCTCCATGTCAGCGGTAGTGATGCATGGATAGTGAACATTGTCCTTTGCTTTTCTGTATCTTCAAAAATCCATGGACCACAGATTGCGAACCACTGCTCTAGGTTATAGGACATGAATAACCATGTAATTACACCATAATAACCAGGTTATTAACAGTGATTGTGGCTGTTACAGGTTGACTATTGTGCAATTACAGTAACCTAGCAATTATCAAGGACATAATCTTGAGACTAATATATTAAAGTAACTACATGATAACACCACAGCACTTGTCAGAGCATTAACCTTTAATAGTTATCAAGTTCTTACCATGTTATTTCATGCTTGATAGTTATTAGGTTATTGCCATGTTACTACATGTTTGATAGTTATCAATTTGTTACCATGTTATTACATGACTGATAGTTATCAAGTTCTTGCCTTGTTATTACATTATTGGTAGTTATCAAGTTCTTACCTTGTTATTTCATGATTGATAGTTATCATGTTATTACCATGTTATTACACAACAATGCATGTCCTGCAATCTCAAGTGATACAGAAAAGGGAAATAGAACTCACTCTTTAGGATCCTTACAGTCAAGGTGGAGCCTAAAGCATTGGAAAGAACTCCTTATCCTTCAGGTAACACTAAATCAGCCAAAGCAAAGCAAACATTGTCACAGCTATTAAACCACTCCATTTACCATATGATGCAAAGAGCACACTGTGCTGTGTTGTTCCTTACCAATGGAATTTCATTGTTGTTCTGTATCCAGTGTAAGTTACTGGCATGTAAAGTCACAGCACAGTGCACACAAAACATTACTGCACTAGACAGACCATGCCCTGGTTTTGAATTCCTCTTGTTAATTCAATGTTATTCATGCATTCATGCTACGTTTTGTTATCTCATCTATGTTTTTGTAACAGCATGGTTATTTTATTTTTTTTGTTTGTTTTCACAAACCAACGACCCTCAGCCTTCATCAGTGGGGTCATCATGTATCAGAGGAATATAAAGGTCTGTGGGCTCCTTAATTCTCTGCTAATGCCCATATGCTGAGGTTATGTAGCTGTTGTAATATCTGTTGATGCATTGCGATTATGGTCCCTTGGATACTGTAATGCCAGCTAGCAGATTGGATTAAATCCACAGAAAGTCATTTGTAGAGCTTTTGGCTCACCAGTTATTACACACTTTCCAATTTTAGATACCAAGCTGCAGTCTTATTATTAGTTATGTTCTGTGATGTTTAACCTCTTGGAATTCTGTTTGAAACAACAAGCCCCACTCACAAAAGCCATTGTGGTTTTTTAAATAACTGTTTGGTGATGGTGGGGGGTATTTGTGAATCTTGTATTGTTGATGAAGCCTGGAAAAACAAAGCTTGTTAATGTGCATGGCAAACTAAATTATTACAACATTCATTAAATTCATTTATAATCCACACATTTTACCGACTATATTAATTTAATAAAGTTCAATTACTGTAGTTCTGCTGAAGGAGAAAAGAAAAATGCCCCAAAATATCTTGTTTAAGGATAGTTGTTATTTCTAGAGTTGCTTTTTGTTTGGATGCTTAAAAAAATCAGTTTGCATCAACTCTGTTATCAGTAACAGGGAGATTCAGTTTGCATCATCTCTGTTATCAGTAATGAGGAGATTCAGTTTGCATCAACTCTGTTATCAGTAATGAGGAGATTCAGTTTGCATCATCTCTGTTATCAGTAATGGGGAGATTCAGTTTGCATCATCTCTGTTATCAGTAATGGGGAGATTCAGTTTGCATCATCTCTGTTATCAGTAATGGGGAGATTCAGTTTGCATCAACTCTGTTATCAGTAATGAGGAGATTCAGTTTGCATCATCTCTGTTATCAGTAATGAGGAGATTCAGTTTGCATCAACTCTGTTATCAGTAATGAGGAGATTCAGTTTGCATCATCTCTGTTATCAGTAATGAGGAGATTCAGTTTGCATCATCTCTGTTATCAGTAATGAGGAGATTCAGTTTGCATCATCTCTGTTATCAGTAATGAGGAGATTCAGTTTGCATCATCTCTGTTATCAGTAATGTTATCAGTAATGGGAGATTCAGTTTGCATCAACTCTGTTATCAGTAATGAGGAGATTCAGTTTGCATCAACTCTGTTATCAGTAATGAGGAGATTCAGTTTGCATCAACTCTGTTATCAGTAATGAGGAGATTCAGTTTGCATCATCTCTGTTATCAGTAATGAGGAGATTCAGTTTGCATCATCTCTGTTATCAGTAATGAGGAGATTCAGTTTGCATCAACTCTGTTATCAGTAATGAGGAGGAGATTCAGTTTGCATCAACTCTGTTATCAGTAATGAGGAGATTCAGTTTGCATCAACTCTGTTATCAGTAATGAGGAGATTCAGTTTGCATCATCTCTGTTATCAGTAATGAGGAGATTCAGTTTGCATCATCTCTGTTATCAGTAATGGGGAGATTCAGTTTGCATCATCTCTGTTATCAGTAATGAGGAGATTCAGTTTGCATCAACTCTGTTATCAGTAATGAGGAGATTCAGTTTGCATCATCTCTGTTATCAGTAATGAGGAGATTCAGTTTGCATCATCTCTGTTATCAGTAATGGGGAGATTCAGTTTGCATCATCTCTGTTATCAGTAATGAGGAGATTCAGTTTGCATCATCTCTGTTATCAGTAATGAGGAGATTCAGTTTGCATCATCTCTGTTATCAGTAATGGGGAGATTCAGTTTGCATCATCTCTGTTATCAGTAATGAGGAGATTCAGTTTGCATCATCTCTGTTATCAGTAATGAGGAGATTCAGTTTGCATCAACTCTGTTATCAGTAATGAGGAGATTCAGTTTGCATCATCTCTAATGTTCAGTTTGCATCAACTCTGTTATCAGTAATGAGGAGATTCAGTTTGCATCAACTCTGTTATCTGTAACAGGGAGATTCAGTTTGCATCAACTCTCTTATCAGTAATGAGGAGATTCAGTTTGCATCATCTCTGTTATCAGTAATGAGGAGATTCAGTTTGCATCATCTCTGTTATCAGTAATGAGGAGATTCAGTTTGCATCATCTCTGTTATCAGTAATGAGGAGATTCAGTTTGCATCATCTCTGTTATCAGTAATGAGGAGATTCAGTTTGCATCATCTCTGTTATCAGTAATGAGGAGATTCAGTTTGCATCATCTCTGTTATCAGTAATGAGGAGATTCAGTTTGCATCAACTGTTATCAGTAATGAGGAGATTCAGTTTGCATCATCTCTGTTATTAGTAATGAGGAGATTCAGTTTGCATCAACTCTGTTATCAGTAATGAGGAGATTCAGTTTGCATCAACTCTGTTATCAGTAATGAGGAGATTCAGTTTGCATCAACTCTGTTATCAGTAGGGAGATTCAGTTTGCATCAACTCTGTACAACGTGGCTAGAGGCTTGTGATCATCATGGTATAGCTGTCATCTTTTATTATGCTAATTGAAAGCTAATGTGTGCACGCTACAACAATGCTGCTTACGAGTGAAAGGGCAAGGGAATAGTTGCATCATGCCTTGAGATTCAAAGATGTATCAGTGAGCCTTACAGCTCAAATTGAACATTTTATTGACAAATTCATGTGTTTCATTCAGAGGAACTAAAATTAATCTGCATTAGCAAAGGGCCTATTTCTAATTAAAATAAAACAGATTTATTTCCACATAATGTATGAGCACTCTTCACCCAAAAGAATATAATAAAAATGGTAGAAGGAATATTTAATCTGTAATATACAGTAACCTTTTCAGGTCCTAGGGGGGAATGATCAGAGGTGAATTTGCACATACCCTTTGCACTGAAGTTCTTTTAATGCAATCTGCCAATCATGACACAAGTGCCTCCTGGAGTGCTTAATAAGAATGTTTAAAAGTGCGTGTGTGTGTGTGTGTGTGTGTGTGTGTGTGTGTGTGTGTGTGTGTGAGGCTGAAGGGAGGACCTTTCATTTCATATAAGGTTCCGGACGTATGGGTACTTATTATCAGGGCCATCACTGTGCAGTGCAGCTGTAGAGAGCTGGTTAATTATAGATCTTCTGAGAGGAGAGAAAGCACTCACTCAGAGAAAAAACTGAGTGGGAGCAGGGCTGGCTTAAGAAATCTTTAAAATGAGTTAGAGGAGGCCAGCGAGTGGGCTCAGTTTATATAGTTTAGATTCCACCTCAAAATGAAGACAGAATCGCAATGCATTTGTTAAGACATTATGACACACGGTAGCCCACATGTCACTGTGAATAGGGTGTGGAGCCAACACGGGCAGACAAGACAGCAATGCTTTGTTCTGGACGGATATATGAACCGTTCATTCCTTCAGTGAGGGCTTGGGTGGAATCCTGTGGTGATGTTTGTTTTCACAGAGTGAGCACTTCATCCCCCTTGAACAGCACTGCAGCAGGACAGGTATTCCTGTGAGAATACCCATCCAGAAGAAGAATTTACTCCTGTTTTTATTGAAGCCCTCGGAGCTGTAATGAAAGGTTGATCCATAAACAATGTTACAAGTCTTTGTTAAGGACTGGCACATAAGGCTGGTAGAGCGACCCAAGAACAGGGGAAGGTTTTGGGACAGCAATGCTTTGTTCTGGACGGATATATGAACCGTTCATTCCTTCAGTGAGGGCTTGGGTGGAATCCTGTGGTGATGTTTGTTTTCACAGAGTGAGCACTTCATCCCCCTTGAACAGCATTGCAGCAGGACAGGTATTCCTGTGAGAATACCCATCCAGAAGAAGAATTTACTCCTGTTTTTATTGAAGCCCTCGGAGCTGTAATGAAAGGTTGATCCATAAACAATGTTACAAGTCTTTGTTAAGGACTGGCACATAAGGCTGGTAGAGCGACCCAAGAACAGGGGAAGGTTTTGGGGGAGGGGAAATACAGCTCAGAGTCACATTATAGGCTGTCAGCTACAATGTGGCAGAACCTTGGCACTCTGTTCTTCTCTTTAAAAACTAAATGAAAACTCTTTGTACAGTTGTGACAGGATAGTGCTGTGGGCCCAAGGAAGAGAGACTCAGAGACAGGAAGCTGCAGAGAAGTGCTGTCGCGCACGTTTATTAACCACAAAAAATAGGAACAAGCAAAACAGACACAAGGGCCAAAATAAAAGGTTAAACAAAACAATATACTCTTGTAGACTGGACAGTAGCCTTCATATACCAAACACAACACAGTTTAACACACAGGCCAAAACACACCTTCCCCAAACAAAGGATTTCTACTCCCATTTATACAGGTGGCCACTCCCAACTAGCACTCAGTTACCTAATTGGGGAATGGCCACACCTGTGATTGCTGGCAGTGACAGAATTAACCCCATCCCTGCCAGCTTTACATTCACATAAGTAGGGCCCCTGCCCTGCCGCATTGGTGAAACAGGTTCTGCAGAGACACAGGAAGCATTTTATAAATCACTGAGACACAGTTCATCTCTGAAGTATCTCTAAAGCCGACTGCAGGCCTGTGTTTCATGTGTTTCATGCACTTCATGTAGCCTCTTCCTCTTTGGGAATGTATTCCAGTATGCAGTGATTCACTTCATGTAGCCTCTTCCTCTTTGGGAATGTATTCCAGTATGCAGTGATGCACTTCATGTAGCCTCTTCCTCTTTGGGAATGTATTCCAGTATGCGGTGATGCACTTCATGTAGCCTCTTCCTCTTTGGGAATGTATTCCAGTATGCAGTGATGCACTTCATGTAGCCTCTTCCTCTTTGGGAATGTATTCCAGTATGCAGTGATGCACTTCATGTAGCCTCTTCCTCTTTGGGAATGTATTCCAGTATGCAGTGATGCACTTCATGTAGCCTCTTCCTCTTTGGGAATGTATTCCAGTATGCGGTGATGCACTTCATGTAGCCTCTTCCTCTTTGGGAATGTATTCCAGTATGCAGTGATGCACTTCATGTAGCCTCTTCCTCTTTGGGAATGTATTCCAGTATGCAGTGATGCACTTCATGTAGCCTCTTCCTCTTTGGGAATGTATTCCAATATGCAGTGATGCATTTAATGTAACCCCCCTTCCATGCTCAAATGACAGAGAGCAGGAATTGCTACATTTTGGGGAATTCATGTCAGGGGGAGTTCAATTAAAAGAACGCTGCACATTAAAGACGAATAACGAAACAAGCAATCTCGAGACAATGGCGTTTGCTTTGTGAGTTCAGCGAAAGCTCATTTGTCAGCTTCCCCCTGAGATGCAGGTATTGATTTCAATGATAAGCTTGCTTCCAGGAGATTCAAAGGGATTTCATTCTGCATGCAAATATCAGTAGCAATGTAAAAATAAATTGAAACGGTGCTGTTTCAATATCTGGCAAACCTCTTTGGAACACCCACCCACTACTTATCAAGTTGTTATTGTGATGTAATGACCCTGAAAACCTGGAAGAAAACAGGGGAGACTGCAGGAGGCAAGACCGTTAGGCTTGGTGTACTTTAGAAATACAGCAGAATACTCAAAGGTGTTTACTCCAAATCAGTACGATTTGTATCTAAAAAGCTCCATTACAATTCGAAAAACAAAAAAGAAAAAAACTTCAAACTATTTCGAAGTTCCTCAGTTAAAAGTCTGAGTCGTTTATATCTGGTTTGGTAACTTTATTGGGTGTGTTTCACTTTTCTGATGATTTGGAGTAAATCTCTTTGAGAACTTGTGTGAGCGTACTTAGTGTTCCCATAAGGACTGTGTGAGGAACATTCAGTTTGAATTAGCATCCCATTATTATAATAATTTTTATCCATTTTAATAAGAGGGCTGGGGGTTGACAGTTAAGTTGTTCCAGTGCCAATCCAGGATAACTTAAAGAAAGAGATCTCCCAGGACTCATTACAGGAAAGAAGAGGACAGCCTCGGGATCAGAGCTCATGCTCTCCTGTTCTGAACTAAACCAGATTGGAAAGGAAGACCCACAGCATGGAACCTAAATGCATTTTGACATTTCGTTTGCACACATTCATGATATCTGACAGTCTGTCAGGTTCTGCTGAGAACAGTAGAAACCATGAATTGGACTGAGCGGAGGCATCAAGCTTCTTGTCCAGATCTGGTTAGAAGAAAACAGTAAAAGAACAGGAACCCACTTTCTCCCTGAAAGGTAGATTGCATTAACAGTGGAATGAGCTCCTTGATGGAAACCCAAGACCTTGGCAGGGTTGCAGGATGAAGACAAAATAAGAAATCTTGACAACTATTCAATAAACAAAAAAATAAACATTTTTGGTGCATTCCCCAAAGTCACTGGAAATGACTGCCAAGTTCCTTCCAATTGTACTCTCAAGGATAAGAGAACTCTTTATTTAGTATTAGTAATAATTAATAATTATTGCTCACGGTTTCTTTAAAGGGAATGTCTGATTGCCATTACATGAGAGTAGATGTTAAAACTTCATGCTGATTTGAACTCGGCTCTCGACAAGATAAGCACCAACTAAAACGTAGCTTTACAGTAAACTAATGTGATCCATCTGCATCTCCATCCATTGGCATTTCTTTCCATCTGATGATGTAGCTATCCTTCTGCCTGGTGTTGATGGCTGAGCTGTAATGCTGGCTCCAGGGATCAGCTTATTTTGCCTCCCCAGCTCATCAGCATGACAACCGTCTGGATTGAGCTATGTAGGGTACATCTCTGGAGTCTTCAAGTGGTCACCTTCCATCCTCGGTGTTTCGCTGACTAGCCCACGGCACCTCAAGAGGGCTCGACAGTGATTCTGGCGTCCCAGCATCACTCCCCTCCATCCCTCACTCAACTCAGCCCGGCTTACTTACCCGTACATCAGCGTTGCTTTCTCTCTATTGTTCTTGAGATCCCCAAACAGAATCTTTCCGTCTCAACCACAGCCAGTTGCTGCTCTGTTCTGCTGCTTCACATAAGTTCTTCACTGTGCAACGCAACTCTTGGCCACTGAACCCGACATCTCTGAGAAACCGGGTTGTAGAGTGTGCCACAAATCCTTGACAACCCACCTCCACTGGGTAAACTCGAACTCTCCATCCTCGCTGTTTCGCTTCAGCAGCTAGTTGAGCATACCGAAGCTTCTTCCTCATAGTAATGATTCTGCAGTAATAATTAGATTATCTGAGTAAATTGTTTTTTTTTCCTAACACCCCCTGGTCCCAGTAAGTTTTGGATAATAGATGTTTCATCAGAGAGCACACACTGCAGTTCTAATACCCAACTGGCAAAGTGCCACTGCACTGTGGAGTAATAGAGACATTTACAACTGTTAGAGGCTTTGTATTGGCAGGGTTGAGAGTCATGAATGAGGAGGCTTTGGATTAATTTACAGGTCAGAGCAATTCTTCAGAGACAGGCTTCTGAGACTGCATATCCAGAACAGAGTAAAATAGCACAAGTTATTATTGGAATGATTATCCCATTTGGGTCACAAATGAAGATAAAATAAGGCAGTACCTGACCTGCGGTCTTGGCTCTTGTCTTCCTTTTTTATCTTGTTTTTCTGCATGAATCCACAGTACAATATCCCTGTGTATTATGATGTCTATAGAAAGTGTTTTTTGTTCTTGAGCTCGTTATTTCCTGCAGTCTTCTTCTTTGATTGACTTTGCATTGGTATGCTTTACTTTGCTACACATGACTGGGGTGGGGTGGCTCCTGCTATGCTGTCAGTTCAAAGACTGATTTCAGTGTTCTCTGCTGCTTCACTGTGGAAACACTACGTTTTCTGAGATGAGATGAGTGGTTCGCACACACATCTATTGCTCAAGTGCACTTGAAATCAGCACCTACACATTCTCTCAACGGCAATTCATGGACTAGCACAACACTGTACAACTGGTTGTGTACCATCAATCAGCAATCAGTAAAGGTCAAGCTGTGAGTGGATTCAAGTCAGCTAGGCTGGGTTTATGATCGTTGTTTGCAATCCCACTGAAGCAGGCTCTCAGGTGACAGAGAAAATATCAAAGACATTTGGGTCTGCCCTTTTACCAATGGTGTTCTGCCCTGTCGCGTCATTCAGAGAAACAGAGGCTAGTAATTAGGAACAAAAGCTAGCATTAGCATTAGAATTGATTGCTTCTTAAATGCAATCTGCATTTTTTTCTGATTAAATTAACATAACTAGCAAGTTCGTGCTTTAAAAGAGCACCCTTTATCTTGCATTATAAAGAAGACCGACAATGTGATGTTGGCTTGGAACCTTCTCTCATGATATGCCCCTTCTGACAGTTTCATAAAACTTTTCTTTCAACCCTTTTGTGCAGTCAATGGATTCCAAATCTGTTATTAAACAATGTAAAAAGTGTACAGAGTGTACAAAGAATAAAGACAGTAACTTGTCCTGGTGCCTGCACTCTGTGGAGACTAGTGCAAGTTCCTGGAGCTTGGTGCATTGTGGAGCCAGTAGTTTCTTAACTGAGAGTTGCATGCATACTTACAGTATACTGGTACTTGCACAGCAAGTGAGTAAATAAAAATACAGGAGCAGTCTTTTTGTGCAAAACAAGGTGTATAATAATGGACTGGCATATCCTTGAATCAGTAAGTAGGTGTACCATTGCAATTCAATACAAAAACACACTTTTCAGATGCTCAGTGTTAGTTTATAGTATCATGGAATTTCTATAACCTTTATAGAAAGACTGGAGAGCTCCTATCCTTGGGGAAGCATCGTATGACATAATGTTTTTTTCTTCTCTCCTATATCTTGTTGCTGTGACCAGCTGGGAGAAATGGTTAAACTCAGTCTAGCAGTTTGTCAGTGACAATTCAGCATGGATTATATTCTATTTGGGCTTTCTAACATAAACAATATAGTGTGAAAGTACTGGCTGTTTCTCACACAAATGTCTTAGCACAGAATTTAATTTGTATTTTAAAAAAGTTTTTTTTTTTTTTTTTTTGTCTTTTCCAGGAATAGATAAAGGATTTCTATGTAAATCAGTTTAGTCTAGGTGCACTCATAATAATATTATTATTATTATTATTATTATTATTATTATTATTATTATTATTAGTAGAAGTAGTAAATCCCATATGATATTGAATTATAGCAGTTTAATAAAAGTGCCAATGTTGTCTTACTTTATTATATTTAACTTTGATTGATCAATAACCCGTTATAATTGTTAACTAAGGTGGTGGAAACACGTGAAATATTGCAGCGATAACTGAGAGTTTCATGCTTTTCAATTGAAAATCGCAAACACAGGGCTGCCACAGGTCACCAGAACTTTCTTGCAGCTTCTTTACAATACTGTCCCTGATACAAAGTCCCAGGTGACATAAGGTTTTGAAACCTGCATCCGCAGAGCCTTTCACTCACACAGCAGAGTGCAGCGCTGCAGTGACTTGAATAGAGATCTGCACTCTAGAATACCCAGCCCTTTAGAGATATGCTTGGGAGTCCATCAGCAACGCCCAACCACTGCAAAGCACAGCGGCAGCTGAAAAAGAACATGACATTGCAGACCTCTTTTTTCTTCCATTTGACCTTAACACACTGCTGGGTGGCTTTTCCCCTCCCCTCTGCCCCTTTCACCTCGCTGGGTGTACACGCTGGCCTTTGGGACTGTCTTTAAGACATACAAAGTGATCATTTGTAAGCGATGCATGGCTTTAGAGCCAGTACTCTCATACCATTTAATCGACTGATTTACCATTTAACTATCCTCTTGTATACTGCATATTAGATGATCTGCATTTTGTTCTCTGTGTTTCTATTACAGTCTCCCTTGCAGGGCAGAAGCAAAAACAAGAGCACAGCCAGCCTTCTACTGGCGCTTGTAGGCTTTTCTGTCTCCCCATTGGCCATTAATCTTTTCTCCCCTGTTGTTTTTCACAGTCTGCGTCCTGTACATTCAAGGAGTTGAAACCAAGCAGTGGAGAGAGGTAAGAAAAAAAAAAACAGATTCAAGATTTTGGTATTAGGATGTGTTGTAAATAAGGCTTCCATTTTGGCACAATTATTAGTGCATTTCCATATTTCCGTGACCAGATCGTAGCCTTAGTTGTAAACAATCAAAAAGGCATCTAGGCTAATAATAATAACAACAACAGCTACAGCATTGCAGTGCCTCCAATTACATGGTAATTACAGTGTAATAGCGATGCATAGTTACAATGCTACAACATGATTAATTGCAAAGTGCTATTCCTATTCTATCACATTAAGCATGCAAAATTGCAAAGCTTTACAAATCATTAAATTAATGCAATTCAGTCAAACTTTAACGCCTACAGTTAAGGTAATGAAATACTGTAATTAAACGTACCATATACCAAACTTTGAAAATCATCACAGAATACAATTCAGTACAATTTTGACACATTACAGAACTTTAGGAATCATTAAATTCAGTAAAATGCTTCTGTATTTTGGTACTTGCATAAGGCATTGTAATAATGCAATAAAAGTTCTTAGCTGCTCAATAACATAGAGGGATCTCCAGCCCTTACTGACGAAATAGATGAACAATCAATTTAAGCACACATTGATCCAGCGAAGGTTTTGGTGGTCTGAATAATTCTGTAACTTTTATTTGTCTCAGCCTGCTGGTCCTTTTTTTGGCAGCTAAATCTCGTAGCCGTTTTAGCAGCAGATGCTGTGTGCGTAATACATCACAAGCAATTCATCACGTGACTACAGGTGTGTTCGGTTGATTAGACAGTATGGTGGATCAAAGATCGGATAATTTACTCTGCTACACTTCTATTAGTTTGACAGTGTCCCCACAGAGATTTGGATCCCAAAGATCTACTGATGCCAGCCTGTGCCAGGTATCTGGGCAACACATCCTAGCTTGCTTTGTCTTACCAGTTGATGTGTGAGGACTGCACAGCAGGTGGAGACGTGGAGCATGACCAATGTTGCGTGCATTTGAGCTTGAAGCTACAGCAATTAACATTACATTTTAATTGGGTTACTTTAGTGGCTTGTGCCACGTCATACAGTTCCAATCGAATGTCTCCTGCTGTCTGTAATTAGCATGCAGAGGGGATCGCTCACTTTAGACCGGACCGGATTCTTCTCATGATAGGAACTCCCCAAGATCCACACTGACGCATGCTGAAATCAGAGCCCTAAGCATTAGCAAGCGAGCCAGGTCATGCTGCTCTTCCTAAACAAACTGGTTTTCACTGCACTTCCTTTTCTGAGCTGGTTTCAGTAACTGCAGCACTCCAAGCAGACAAGTTAAGCAAGCAAGAAACAGAGCAAATCAAACTTTCCATTTTGCTGTACTGGAAGTGTCTTTAAAACTGATCGTTGATAATGAACCGTGCTGCTAATTATAGTCATGCGATGGGTAAACGCAGTAATTAGGTATTATTTAGGTGTTGTTTAAATGCACTTGTTTTGGCACCAATCAAGGTGAGAACAAACCCCAAGTCAGGCCTAATGCACAAATGTTCATTTTAATTTCCCTATGCTGCCAAACAAAAGGGTTAGTAACATTTCAGTTCTAGGATGGGAAGATGAATCTATTTATGTTTTTCGTTTGTTTGTTTGTTTGTTTTTTGCTGAGAATGTGTTTCTGCCAGCAGACAGGTTAGTTTTTTTTGTAGTTTTATTGTTTGTTTTTTTTGTTTGCTGTGGTTTTTCCCTCTCTGGTGTAGATAGAGAACTCCCTGGCTGAATCTCTTGAAGAGACTGAAATGACTATAGGATGGCTGAATATTGTGTCAGCTCTCTTTATGGTTACAGCAGGGAGTCAGGTGTTTTGCATCCTGCAGTATAATGAGCTGCAGTCTTTATATTGAGGCATCTGAGAGAAGCCTAAAGAAACTGCATCAGATTTGGAAACTGTGAGTGATCTGGATAATCCAGGTCTGTGTGTGTATATATATATATATATATATATATATATATATATATATATATATATATATATATATATATATATATATATATATATATATATATAGCGTGCACGGGGGAAGGCAGCAGCAGGGCTGGTAGGTGACATAATCACATACAAAGACATAAGCCCTCTCTCTTGTACAGTGGTATTGGCGCTATGCTTCAGTGTGAGAGGTCCCGGGTTCGTGCCCGCCCTCTGCCTGTGTGTGGATTGCCTCGCCCTGTGTGATGCAGGAACCAAGATTGCTACAATATATTTTTTTTTTTTTTAAGCGATAGAGCCCGCATCGAGAGGGCTCTGTCGCTATTAGAAAACTTATTGTATTGTTTTTTTCTCTTTAAAAAAATCTTTAAAACCTATATTTACATTGAACTGTTGATATTTCGTTGGGTAACCTTCCGCTGAGGAAGTTAGTCCCTAACCCTAAATTATATTATTATTATTTAAATTATTATTATTTGTATAACATATTTATTTACTCTTTGTTATTGTAATTTATCTGAATTTATGTACAGTAGTTGAATAGTCCGTGTAGTATTGACTCAAGCTCGAAACTTGATGTTGGAGGAGGGGCGTCATTCAAGTGGCTTGGATGGAGCGGAAAGAATTAAAACAGGGTTTGCAGTTTGACTGGCTGGTTTTGAGGGAGGGTGTTGTTTGGATCCAGTCGATGAGAGAAGTGTAGACCAATCATGTCTTCCCTGTTGATTTGCTCTCCGGTAGCTGTGAATTGAGCCTTCATTACCGTGTCCTGTCACAGACATATGATTTCGCTTGACTCTAGACCAGCGTCATAAAGTAAGTTTAAGCAGCTTTTTATGTAATCAGATTAGTCGTAGACTAGATTGTCTTTAAAATTTAATTCACACTCCAGTGGGCATCTATGCAAAATAAAAGCCCGCTAGATCTGGAAGCTGATTGGCTGTTCACACTCAATCATATTCTGTATGAGGGCAACTGCTTCTCATCAAGTCAAGTCTCCAATTAATTTCACGAGTCTTCCTCTCTTTTCTCAGATGTACAATCCTGCTGCATTGAAAGAATCCATTCCAAGCACAGAGGCTTGTTGCTAGGGAGCTGACGTTACTGCCCTGTGACTTGCTAGTGCGTTGCTGCCACACGTGAACACCTCATTGGCTAAAATAAAAACCGCTTCAGCAAGTAGATATTTCATTTGCTTTGTGTTATTGTGCAATACGTGTGTATATGATAGCAGTATGACATCAATGCTTTGTTTTTATTTGTTTTATATATTTTTGTTTGTGACGTTGTGTCAGTGTGGTGGGTGTGGTGGTGAAACAGACGTCACAGAGTCACTGGTACAGGTGCAAAGAACCCCAATACCAACAATGGTAGAGGGTGTGTTTTATTCACGGGAACACAGTCCAAAGCAACAAAGAAATACAAATCATAAGTCCCAATAGAGCGAGTCCCTCTCAGCTCTTTTGTGTACTTTCAGGGTGGTGGAAAGTGCAGGTGCTCAGGTGCTGAAGTGTCCAGTTCAGTTGTGCGGGGTATGTGGTGTCCAAGGTGAAAGTGCTGGCAGTAGTGCGGCAGCTCCTTGTCGTGATGACTCACCCCGACCCCGGTCCTGATGATAAACAAACAAAAGCACATAGCACGGTCTAGGTCTAGCGTTACCTCAGAGGCACCGCATTTGCAAAATGACAGCCCTTATACACCAGGAGACTCCACCCCATGATCAGTGCAACTCGGCACACCTGCCAGCTGTCTAATGCAACACAGGTGATCAC